>NC_069507.1:29066733-29109233 GCF_027579735.1 Bombina bombina | reverse complement strand
AATAAATACTAACATTTAGATGCGTAACATGCAGCGACTTTGTGCCAAAGTGCATATAGAACTGAACTAGATTCTTACTATAATTCACTGACATAGCCTTGTAATAAATCTCTATTTATTAGATGAATACATCTTATCATTTATTACATCATTTCTCTATTAGTATCCCTGCTATATTGATGTAAAGGCTCTCACATGCATTCTATGTTGTATTCTATCTTGTATGTTATTTTATGAGTTTATAGACATGGAAGATAATATTTTTCTGTCTCTGATATTGATTTTCTATTTTTCCTAGTGCCAAGAAACTTATCACTGGTGCCATCATGAGTAATGACTTCTTGCGACAGCTGGAAGCCTCGCATGTGCGTCGTATGGTGGATTGTATGTATGAGCGGGTGTACAGCCAATCACAGCTCGTTATTCAGGAAGGGGCAGCTGGAAACCATCTTTATGTTTTGGCTGGTAAGGAGGTACACACAAGACTTACAAAATCATATTTTCTTATGCTTTGCTGGAAGCAGAAGACCAAACTGCCTCCAGCTCATAAGGCGTCATCAAACGCGTTGGGATTAATTCTCCTTTGCTGGGTACATCTTGTCCTCTATCATTTTATTATATTTTACTATACATGGCTCTCTAACCAGCTATAAATAGTAAGTAATTTATGCAGAGAATATCTTACAAACTAAGCCAAGAGAATAGTAATTATTTTACTCTTAAGACAAGGAATAAACAGCTATGTACCATCACACAGAAATCAGAGAACATACTGTTATAAAGATCGTATTAAGCTTAAAGGGATATAAATATTTTCTTCATTGTTTATACTTGTAGGTAAGGAAGCAAATCCCTTTTCTAAACAAAATGAAAACACAAATGAAGCAGTGTGTTATAATGCTTATTTAACTCCTTGGATATCAGCACAGATGGCAATGGATTGTTAAGCAACGTATTGCATTCACCTCTGTCATCTAAACAGTTAAAGGGACATTAAACCCAATTTTTTTCTTTGGTGATTCAGATTGAGCATGCAATTTTAAGCAACTTTCTAATTTACTCCAATTATCATTTTTTTTTCATTCTCTTGCTATCTTTATTTGAAAAAGAAGACATCTAAGCTTTTTTTTTATTTTGGTTCAGACCTGTGGACAGCACTTTTTTATTGCTAGATGAATTTATCCACCAATCCGCAAGAACAACCCAGGTTGCTCACCAAAAATAGGCCAGCATCTAAACTTACCAAGAGAATGAAGAAAATTTGATAATAGGAGTAAATTAGAAAGTTGCTTAAAATTGCATGCTCCATCTGAATCACAAATGAAAAAAATTGGGTTCAGTGTCCCTTTAATCCCATGGTTGTCAAATGTGGGTAGAATAGATGTTCTGTAGGTTAACACTGCAAAGTGATGTAATGCAACTGGAAATCAGACAAGGTTTATAAATATCGTACTACTTATAATAAATAAATGCCTGCAACAGTTAAATCATACACTGGGTATGGAAGTCAAAATTAAAGGGACATGAAACCCAAAAAGTTTTTCTTATGATTAAGATAGAACATACTTTTTTAAACAACTTTCCAGTTTACATCTATAATCAAATTTGCTTCATTCTCTTGGTATCATATTCTTTTTTGAAGGAGCGGCCATGCACTGTTGGGAGCTAGCTGAATACATCAAGTGAGCCAATGACAAAAGGCATAAATGTGTAGCCACCAATCAGCAGCTAACTCCAAGTAGTGCATTGCTGCTCCTGAGTCTATCTAGGTATGCTTTTCAACAATGAGTGCAAAGAAAACAAAGCAATTAGATAACAGATTTAAAATGGAAAGTTGTTTAACATTGCATGTTTTATCCGAATCACAAATGTTTCATTTTGACTTTACTTTCCCTTTAAGTTTTCATGATTTAGGCAGCGCATACAATTTAACAAAAGCTCTTTAATTTAGGGGTTGGTGAAAATATCGTGTATGCGTTTGACAGATTATTGTCACTGATTACAATCCATCAAAAATGTTTATCAAATGATCTATCTACATCTGCATAGATTTTAAAGGGACACTAAACCCTATTTTTTTCTTTCATGATTCAGTTAGAGCTTGAATTTTAAGCAACTTTCTAATTTACTCCTATTATCAAATTTACTTTGTTCTCTTGCTATCTTTATTTAAAAAGCAGGAATGTACAGCTTAGGAGCCGACCCATTTTCGGTTCAGAACCTGGGTTACTCTTGCTTATTGGTAGGCTGAATGTAGCCACCAATAAGCAAGCGCTATCCAGAGTGCTGAACCTAAAATGAGCCGGCTCCTAAGCTGTACATTCCTGCTTTTTAAATAAAGATAGCAAGAGAACAAAGTAAATTTGATAATAGGAGTAAATTAGAAAGTTGCTTAAAATTGCTGCTCTATCTGAATCATGAAAGAAAAAATTTGGGTTTAATGTCCCTTTAATGGTGAGTTTTATAGAAAAATGATTGTTCACAGAATGCCTTTTGCCATTAATACCCCAAAGCATAAAATGATCTCCTGAAAAGAACATGAAATAGTTATTTGTCTTCTTAATCTCTCAATTTCTAAATCCAAAAACTTAACGGCCAGGATTCAATGCAAACTAAATGGCGATTTTGTTGGTTTAGCGATTACATTACGGGTTTAAGGACCTGTAAGTAAGTTGATCCCTTTAAATAATGTGTAGTGAATATAAAGCTAATATAAATATTATATTATTTGTTTTTCTGCTATTTCTTCTAATCTTTAAACCATGCATGGCAAAATATTCTAGAATATTATAGGTTTCCCGAAACGTAAACTTTTTTTTATAATTTCATATATATATATATAGAAGTTGTGATGAAAATGCACTCTCACTGAAGGTTCACCAACCGCCAGAGTGCTCTAAAAGTCATAACAAGTCAATTATACATTAAGCTTGAGTCAACTGAGCAAAATATTCCTTTATTGTGACGTTTCGGGGCAAAACATAGCCTCTTCTGAAGAACGTCACAATGGCCTTTATATATATCCTGTTTTCTTTGTTTTTTACAGAATTCAGAACAGTGTTGTACGTTTAATTCCCTGTGATGAGTCCCTTGTGCACTAAGGTCCCTTATCTTTGCATTACACTCATGCAGAGTTCCCCAACCATACTGAATTTTACTGCTTTGTGAGCTCTGTCTTTCAGTTCTTCCTGCATCTCTCACTTGCCTATACAGTTACCAGTTTGACAAAATGAGACCTGGGAATAACCATCCCAAATGATTGCCTCAACCATGCCTGTGACCCACCCTGATGCCAACCCTGTACCTTCATCTGTCAGTCTCACGTTTTCAGATACCAGCTGGGAAATGCTAGGGGAATTCAAATGGCAATGCACTTTTCAACTCTAATAAAAACCCTTGGTTCCCCTTAATGGCTACAGCTAAAACCAGACATGAACAGCACGGATACTTTCAACATTAATAAAAAAAAATCTGCACAAGACAAAATATAAGGGAAACGCACTATATGGAGCATGTCAGGCACATATGTTGTTTTCTTCTTTATGTTTCTAAATGCTATTCTATAGGAATCTTCTTTATGAAATGTACAAGGGAGATAAGAGATGCTGTACATTTTATGATATCATTCTGAAACGTCACAGAATATTGTGTGGCACAGGGTTCTGGTTGCAGATCTCACTTGTATTAAAAACTTGTTACATATGACATTGCATCTCAAGACTGTCACCAGCCACCAATCTTAAGGATAGATGAGTGGCGAAGTTATGGCAGTGAGGCTTAGAGGTTTGGTTAACCTCTTAAATGCCAGGCAACAATTTTGAATGCTGTTGGACACAAGGTACAAAGGAACACTACTTTTACAAAAATAGATCAAAATGAGAAACTTTATTCATTCTACAGGTGGTTTTCAAATATAATGTAAATGCATTCTTTATTGGCAGCAAAGCAGAGCCCCTTTAATATCCCCAAACGACTGAGGACAGTTGAATCCCCTATAACTCACATCATGTCAGCAGCTTATTATCTCATTATCTGCAGCAGCACAGGAGATAGAAGCATCTGTTACCCATAGGAGGTATTAGAGTAAGAGTGTGTTCAGCATCACCCAGTGTGTGTAAATACACTTTAGACAGAAATATATTGAATTTAATGAGGTTATTTCATTCCCACAGAGGGACTGCTTGATGTTATTCAGAACAGTAGACTCCTTGGACAGATGCATCCTGGGACAGCATTTGGAGAGTTGGCAATTCTGTATAACTGCAAGAGAACAGCAACAGTGAAAGGTATGAGTCATTGTTACAGGTCTTGCAGCTAAACATACTCACACAAGGGGGATATGAAAATATTAATCATTGCTCCAGCAATCCCCCCCTCTCTCTGTCTTTTTCTCTCCCTCCCTCTCTCTCTCTCTCTCTCCCCCCCTCTCTCTCTGTCTCTTTCTCTCCCTCTCTCTCTCTGTGTCTCCTTCTCTCTCTCTGTTTGTTTGTCTATCACTCTCTCTTTGTCTCTCTGTGTGTGTGTCTCTCTTTCTCTCTCTCTCTTTGTCTATCTCTCCATGTCTCTCTCTCCCTCTCTCTTACTCTCTCTTTCCCTATCCCTCTCTGTCTCACCCTATCCCCCCTCTCTCTCTCTGTCTCTCTCTCTCTCTCTTTCCCTATACCTCTCGGTCTCTTCCTATTCCTCTCTCCCTCTCTCTGTTTCTCTCTTTCTGTCTCTCTCTCTCTCCCTCTCTCTCTCTCTCTCTCTCTCTCTCTCTCTCTCTTTCCCTATCCTTCTCTGTCTTTCCCTATCTCTCTCTCTCTCCCTCTCTCTTTGTCTCTCCATCTCTCTCTCTATCTTTCTCTGTCTCTGTCTGTCTCTCTCTGTGTTTCTCACCCTCTCTCTCTGTCTCTCTCTCTCTTTCTCTCTCTCTATCTCTCTCTCTCTATGTTTGTTTCTTTCTCTCTCTCTTCTGTCTCTCTCTCTCCCTCTCTCTCTTTCCCTATTTCTCTCTGTCTCTTCCTATCTCTCTCTCTCTCCCTCTTGCTCACTCTCTTTCTCTGTCTCTCTCTTTGTTTGTCTCTCCAACACTCTCTCTCTTTCTTTCTCTGTCTCTCTTTCTCTGCCTAGCTTTCTCTCTCTCTCTTTCTGTCTGTCTCTTTCTCTCTCTCTCTGTCTGTCTGTCACTCTGTCTCTCTCTCTCTCTCCCATTTCTTTCTTTCTATTTTCCCTTTTTCACCTTTTTGTTCTCTCTACTTTCCTCTCTTCTCATTTCTCTTTCTCAATCTCCTCCTCTCTTTCTTTCTTTCTTTCTTTCTTCCTTTCTTTCTTTCTTTCTTTCTTTCTTTCTTTCTTTCTTTCTTTCTTTCTTTCTTTCTTTCTTTCTTTCTTTCTTTCTTTCTTTCCTTCCATCTCACATTCTCTCTCTTTCTGTTTCTCTATCCCACTCAGTCCTTATCTGTCTGTCTTTATATCTCAATCTATCTTCTTCTGTCATTCTCTCTTACTTTGCTTGTGTATTTTCCTCCTTTTCTCTCACTTTCTGACCTGAGATGCCTTTTTTGTTCTGTATTTATTTTGCAAGATGACTTTACTAAACTTATTGTTTTAGCTGTTGAGAGATTAAATATTAAACCTCTGCAAAGTACTAATGGACATTTCCCCATAAGTAGGTAATTTAAGATTAATGAGGTTATTGCAGAAGGAAATAACTAATACAAGAATAAATTAGAGAAAAGGAAAATATTTAGGGTAAATGAATATATTATAAATTATAAATGCTGAATCTGTCTGACTAACACTCCAATGATTTAGCTTTCATTCATACAAACAGTTATGGAAAGAGTAAAATGATGCAATAATGTACTTAAAGGGACATTAAACCTTGAAAAAACAAGAATTTTCTGTAGTCTTTCAATAAATTAACATTGTGGATGCGTTTGATTTCACCATATAGGGCTAAATTACAAGAGTCGTGCAATCGGTAGTAGCGCAGGTTGTTTATCTTGCGCTTGGTCTCGCTCTAAGAATAATACATATGTGGTATTACAAGAGGATGGTTCAAAATTCTAACTAGATCTTCTTAAAGGGACATAAAACCCATTTTTTTTCTTTCATGATTCAGATAGAACATACAATTTGAAACAGCTTTATTCTCTTGGAATCTTTTGTTGAAGGAGCAGCAATGCACTACTGGGAGCTAGCTGAACACATCAGGTGAGCTAATGACAACAGATATACGTGCAGTCAGCAACAAGCAGCTAGCTCCCAGTAGTGCATTACTGCTTCTGAGACTACATAGCTATGCTTTTCAACAAAGAATACCAAGAAAACAAAGCACATTAGGTAATAGAAGTCAGTTGGAAAGTTGTTGAAAATCGTCTTAGCACTGGAACATTATCCAACATGAATTTTTATAGCACGTCTGCATAGTAATCTATTATGTGTGGGATTTGGAGCACCTACACAATCTGATATACAGACTATTGCTTTGTATTCAGCAATTTTAAAGGGACAGTCAACTCAAAAAATGTTATTGTTTAAAAAGATAGATTTATTACCCATTGCCCTGTTTTGCATAACCAACACAGTTATATTAATAGACTTTTTACCTCTGTGATTACCCTGTATCTAATCCTCTGCAGACTGCCCCTTATCTCAGTTATATTAATACACTTTTTACCTCTGTGATTACCCTGTATCTAATCCTCTGCAGACTGCCCCTTATCTCAGTTATATTAATACACTTTTTACCTCTGTGATTACCTTGTATCTAAGCATCTTCTGACAGCCCCCTGATCACATAACTATTTATCTATTATCTATTGACTTGCATTTTAGCCAATTAGTGCAGTGTCATCCACAATTCCACAGGAGTAAGCACAATGGTATCTATATGGCTCACATGAACTAGCAGTCTCCTGCTGTGAAAAGCTAATAAAAAAGCATGTGATAAGAGGCTGTCTGTAGTGGCTTAGAAACAGGCAGACATTTATATTAATATAACAATGTTGGTTGTGCAAAACTGGGGAATGGGTAGTAAAGGTGGTATCTTTTAAAACAACAACAATTTTAGTGCTGACTGTCCCTTTAAGGCACAATATTTCTAATGGTTTATTTTTATTTTTTTGCTCCCCTTGTAATCTAGGCTATCTATCTATTGGGTACTTATAGAGCGCGTACTAATCACCCGTGAGGGTCTCAAGGCTAAAGTCTTTTATTTGTTGATAGTAAAAAAAAAATCTTTAATGATTTATTTTGATCACTTTTACTATACTATAATTGTGAAGTGTTTGCACTTCAGTGTTTCTTTAACTCCAATCTGAACAAATTTAGGATATATACAAACATGCAGCATTAAAGGCACATGAAACCCAACATTTTTTCTTCAATGATTCAGATAGAGAACAAGATTTTAAACAACTTTCCTATTTACTTCTATTATTTAATTTGCTTCCTTCTCTTGTTATCCTTTACTGAAAGGTTTATCTAGGCAAGCTCCGGAGCAGAAGAGAACCTGGGTTCTATCTGTTGATTGGTGGTTATATATATATATATACTGATTGTCATTGGCTCGCCCATGTGTTCAGTTAGAAATCATTAGTGCATTGCTGCTCCTTCAACAAATAATACCAAGAGAATGAAACAGATTAGATAATAGAAGTAAATTTAAAAAGTTGTTTAAAATTGTATTCTCTATCTTAATCATTAAATAATTTTTTGGGGTTTCATGTCCCTTAAAGGCTCTTCCGGCATCCAAAGCAAATGTCTGTTCATGTCATTTTAAACCCCATTATTAAATACTTGTGCTAAATACAAATCCATCTTCACCAATTTCATTTTACAAACACCTCTAGTTAAGAATTAGTAGCACACCCAGATACAAATTTGTCTATACTATAAAACTCTTATCTCCTACACTAGGCCTTGGGTATACCCCCTCACCCACAGATGCATTTATCTAGTAATTGTGGCATATTTACAAATATAGCAAGGTGGTTAAGGGGCATGGAAATCGAAAATAAGTTCAGACAGAGCATGCAATTATAAGAACAATTTCAATTTACTTATATTATCAAATTTACTTTGTTCTCTTGGTATCTTTTGTTGTAAAGCATACCTAGGTGACTCAGAAGTAGCAATGTACTACTGGGAACTAGCTGGTGATTTATGGTTACACAGATGTGCCTCCTGTTATTGATTTACACAGTGTATTTAGCTAGCTCCCAGTAGTGCATTGGAGTTGACATTAACTAAGTGTTTGCCCCTATTTACAGGAGTCCCATATATATATTTATATATATATATATATATATATATATATATATATATATATATACACACACAGAAGCCTTAGTGCAATACTAAAATACTCTTACACATATATCCCTTTAAGAACTGAACCAAGAACCTCTACAAGTGCAGTCTCTAAATGAACATTTTCACATTGAAATAATTTGCATTTCTCTATGGTTCAGTATAGTTACGGTATATATATCTGTACTACTAATCACATGCAATAACATTTGTTCTGGTTTTCTCAGGTAATTAGTGTCTATAGATTTCCATAAATCACTTTAAATGCAACACTTATTCATATTCATCAAAATGAGTAACAAAATAGCATTACATGTAAATTTGGTTTTAAATATATTAAACTACCACTGTAAATATATTAAACTACCACTGTAAATATATTACACTACCACTGTAAATATATTACACTACCACTGTAAATATATTAAACTACCACTGTAAATATATTACGCTACCACTGTAAATATATTAAACTACCACTGTAAATATATTACGCTACCACTGTAAATATATTACACTACCACTGTAAATATATTACACTACCACTGTAAATATATTAAACTACCACTGTAAATATATTACGCTACCACTGTAAATATATTAAACTACCACTGTAAATATATTACGCTACCACTGTAAATATATTACACTACCACTGTAAATATATTAAACTACCACTGTAAATATATTACACTACCACTGTAAATATATTACACTACCACTGTAAATATATTAAACTACCACTGTAAATATATTACGCTACCACTGTAAATATATTAAACTACCACTGTAAATATATTACGCTACCACTGTAAATATATTACACTACCACTGTAAATATATTACGCTACCACTGTAAATATATTACACTACCACTGTAAATATATTAAACTACCACTGTAAATATATTACGCTACCACTGTAAATATATTACGCTACCACTGTAAATATATTACACTACCACTGTAAATATATTACACTACCACTGTAAATATATTAAACTACCACGCACTGTCCAAGTGACTGGGAAACATTAGAGAAAAGGTTGCAGTGTTTCTCTTCTACCTCTGGATCAGAAGATGAGATTTGTGGCTACAGTTGATGAACTGACGTTTAACTGTAATTCTATGATGTTTCTGCAGCTGTCACAGATTCAAAGATTTGGGTATTGGATCGTCAGGTTTTCCAGAATATTATGATGAGTTCAGCACAAGCTCAGCACCAAGAATACTTCAGTTTTCTACGCAGGTAAATTGCTTCCCCATCTCCACATTTGGACCGATAACATGCTCACGGACTCCCCTTCTTCTCCTCTGGACCTATCACACATGCTCATAGACTCCCAAACTCCACCTCTGGACCAATCACACATGGTCAAAGACTCCCAAATTCCACCTCTGGACCAATCATACATGGCCAAAGACTCCCAAACTCCACCTCTGGACCAATCACACATGCCCACAGACTCCCAAACTCCACCTCTGGACCTATCACACATGCTCACAGTCTCCCAAACTCAACCTCTGGACCATTCACACATGTCCAAAAACTTCCCATCTCCACCTCTGGACCAATCACACATAGCCATAGACTTCCCATCTCCACCTCTGGACCAATCCCACTTGCCCACAAACTCTCCATCTCCTTCTCTGGAACAATCACACATGCCCACAGATTCCCCATCTACACCTCTTGACCAATCACACATGCCCACAGACTCCCCATCTCCCCCTCTGGACCAATTACACATGTCAACAGATTCCCCATCTCCACCTTTGGACCAATCACATATGTCCACAGACTTCCCATCTCCACCTCTGGACCAATCACACATGGCCACAGAGGGAGGAAAGCATAAGTTTGTCACTATATAAATCCCTGGTAAGTCCTCACCTTGAGTATGGAGTGCAGTTCTGGGCCCGATCGCAAAAAAGATACTGCAGAACTAGAAAAAGATCAGAGAAGGGCCACAAAGCTAATAAGGGGAATGGAGCATTTAAGCTATGAGGAGTGGCTAGCCAAACTGGGTCTGTTTTTTTTTTGGAAAAAAGGCGCTTGAGAGGTGACATGATTACTTTATATAAATATATTCAAGGCCCATATACAGAGATGGAAGGTCACAATTTACAGTTGGAGGAAAGGAGATTTAATTTCCTGCAACGGAATAGTTTTGTTCACTGTAAGAGCAATAAAATTGTGGAACTCATTACCAAAGGAGGTAGTGAATGCTAATACCCTAGATACATTTAAAACAAATTTGGATACATTTCTGTCTAGAAACAAAATTCATGGATATGATTGCTTGTATTAAATGGGTTACCTTTTAGTGGGATTATTTAATCTTAACTGGAGCTTTTTGAAAGTATTTTATATTTGTATAGGTTGAACTCGATGGACTTAGGTCTTTTTTCAACCTCATCTACTATGTTACTATGTTACTATGTATGTTACTCCCAAACTCCACCTCTGGACCAATCACACATGTACACAGACTCCCCATCTCCACATCTGGACCAATCACAAATGCCCACAGACTCCCACCTCTGGACTAATTTCACTTGCCCACAGATTCTCCATCTCCATCTCTGAAACAATCACACATGCCCACAGTCTCCCCATCTTCACCTCTGGACCAATCACAAATGACCACAAACTCTGCATTTCCATCTCTGGACCAATCGTCTATACCCACAGACTCCCCATCTCCACCTCTGGATCAATCACACATTCCCACAAACTCTGCATTTCCATCTCTGGACCAATCAGACATGCCCACAGACTCCCAAACTCCACATCTGGACCACTCACACATGTCACAGACTCTCCATCTCCAGCTCTGGACCAATTACACATGCCCACAGACTCCCCATCTCCACCTCTGGACCAACCACACATGCCCAAAGACTCCCCATCTCCACCTCTGGACCGTTCACACATGTTCACAGACTCCCCATTTCCCCCTCTGGACCAATCACACATGTCCACAGACTCCCTATGTCCACCTGTCTGGACCGATCACACATGTCCACAGACTCCCAAACTCCACCTCTGGACCAATCACACATGCCCACAGACTCCCCATCTCCACCTCTGGACCGTTCACACATGTTCACAGACTCCCCATCTCCCCCTCTGGACCAATCACACATGTCCACAGACTCCCTATGTCCACCTGTCTGGACCAATCACACATGTCCACAGACTCCCAAACTCCACCTCTGGACCAATCACACATGTCCACAGACTCCCCATTTTCACCTCTGGACCAATCACAAATGCCCACAGACACCCCATCTCCACCTCTGGACCAATTACAAATGTCCACAGGCTCTCCATCTCCACTTCTGGACCAATCACAAAATCGCCCACAGACTCCACTGTTGCTGCCTTTGGACCTAGCAGACACTCCTACAGAATGCCCCATTTCGGCCTTTGGACCGATCTGAACTGCCCACAAACTCAACAATCTCTACCTCTGGACCAATAAGGCATGCACACAGACTCCGCCCCTCCACTCATTTACATTACAATAATTATCAATAACTATAAATCACTCTTTATCCCATGTAAGCAGCTTGTTTGGCTTTCCCAGTATATTATATGTCTGCAGATTTAGGAACCTTTCCCTGGGCTGGTCCCTTCCTGCACTCTATTTGAGATGCTCTAAGCTGCAGTTTGTTAGACTCCACAGTAAGGATAGAAAGTCAGGTGCATACGGGATAACAGAGCTGCAGAGCCAATAAGTTACTGCAGTTTACTCAAATGACCCCCATATGTGTAACAATTTCATAAACCAGAGGACAGCTTTAGCAGCAAGAGTTTCCAGTGATTTGTATGTATCTAGGACAATAGGAGTCAGTATACATAACTGCTGAGATGGTATATGTCACTGAGATGTGACACAGTCAGCTGAAGCAACACTCATGATCATTAAGACAGTAAAATCCAGAGCATACAGCTACCTGAGTGGGAGAAAATCTATATTAGCTCAGACTAGATGTGAGAAATGAATTACGCAGCTGTCAGAGTCCATGTGCAAAACTATTATCCCATATCTTTTTTAGTGTCTCTCTACTAAAAGACTTGCCAGAAGAAAAGCTGTCCAAGATTATAGACTGCCTGGAAGTGGTACGTACATTGTATATCTTCTTTCAGCATATCCCAAATTGCTTGATTCTTTATATGTGCTCTGTTTTCCTTTATAATAGTTTTGATTGCAACATTATGTTATCCACAAGACAGATAATATCCAAATTTTAATTCTTGTAAAATAATATTTTAATCATTACATCTATTTTTTAATTATTTTTTAATTATTTTTTTGCATACAAACAATAATCTTAAATCTGTAAATCTTCAAAAATCAGCTTTTGAAATATCTCCACAGTAGTTATCTGCAGTCAGCTCTGTGGTGCCCATTTTGTAAATGGTACATGATAGTCAATTATTTTCCATCAAGCAAATTAATGAAAGGAACTAAATAGAAAGAATGTATATAGGCTATTTTGTGTATGCACTCGCAAATGTGCGTGTGTATGTATCTGTGTGTGTGTGTGTATTTGTGTGTATGTGTATATATGTGTGTGTGTATGTATCTGTGTGTATATGTATGTATATGTGTGTGTGTATGTATCTGTGTGTATATGTATGTATATGTGTGTGTGTATGTATCTGTGTGTATATGTGTGTGTGTGTGTATTTGTGTGTATGTGTATATATGTGTGTTTATATATATATATATATATATATATATATATATATATATATATATATATATATATACAGTGGTGGGAGTGTTGACTGGTAGAGGTTTAGGGGTATGCTGCTACTACATGATTTTGGTGTTTATAGGGTATATGTCTCTGATGGCATTTCACGATATTTCTCTTTTTTGGATAAATGGGCACACTGGATGACAGATGATAGTGTTGCCAGGTGGATACTTCTGGATGTGAGTGTGTGGCTCTCGACGTGGGAATTGTTGACCCCCTGGTTTGGCACTAGTGGTTGGTGTGGTTGATGCCACTAAAAAAATAAAAAACTACTAAATGAAGACACCTTAAAAGGAGGGTGCACTCCCAGATATCTAACACCAACTATTGAAGGACATAGGTGCAATAAGTAGTGGGATTCCGAAATTTTAGGAACACTGGTTGCATCCTTTTGCGGTGTCTACACCTACAGGAATTCTCCTTTTAGACTTTAGCCTTCATTATTTTAATTAGAAAGCATCCAATAACAAGCAGGAGCTTAGGTACAAAGTAGTTTATATTTTGATCGGTATGGCTTATTAAATCCTAAAAAGATCAAACGGATTCCAGTATTGCAATTACGCTTTAAATTAACTGTATGCCCAAGCCTCACCTTTAACCCATTAAATGGCAGAAGGATTCAATATATTTTCCTACCGCATCTCACAATGTTAGTCAATACAATGTGGCATACTCTTAAAAGGCGATCAAAAAAATCTAGACCTCAGCAAAATAATTTTGTAATACAGATTTAGCTTTTTTCAGTAAAGGTATTAAATACAAGAGTAAATCCTGTTTGACAAAAGTTAAAGTATGTGAACGTTTGTTGACCGTATTTAGTACCCTTTCTGGTTACAAAATCCAATGACAGACCGCTTGTTCATTGTGATTTTGTAACCAGTAACGTGCGCGTGCCACATAATTCCTTGTATTTCTCATCAGCTGTTGTAAGGAGTTTGGGCCTCTAGCGCATGCGCAGTGAGCGCCACAAACCTCCACCAGCTGATTGTACATCACCGGAAGTGACGTAGTATACAAATTCCTATGGTAGACGGTTTATTTTAAGACACCAGCTGTGGGAGTGGTTATTTTGGCCCAATCATGTTTAATTAAGGTATAGATAATGTCGACACTTTGCTTGCTTTGATGTGTTTATTTATTTGATGCTGGGCGTATACAGTTTGTTCACATTTCGAGTTACATATGAAACACGGCGACCTATCATTAGGTATACTCGTATGTACTTTATATCCCGGGTTGGTGGCGCATCATGATGACTTGTAGTGTGCGGATATCAGGTGGACTATTAGTGATCAGATGGTCACTCTATAAATGATCATCATCATATTATCCTCGTAGTGGCTTCTGTTTTTTGTTTTTTGCTTACATGACGTCACTTGTCAATAGCAGACTGTCCGCAGAGTGGGCGGTTCTCTTGATCCAGTGAGATTGTGGTTCATTTATATGGGGAAAACCATGAGGACCGGGGTCCGGGGCATAGGCATTGAGGGAAGTGTGAGATCATGTTACACTAATATTATGATAACTTTACTATGATCATTACACTAGAGTTTGTGTTTACACTATAATTTTTACATGATAATATACTGCACATACTGTTAAGCTATATCACGATTTGTAGGCTATTCAATTGGTACAGCCATATGTTGTTCACACGGTCTCCAAGGATTGGTGACCTGATCTAGAGAAAGGGCATATAGGCCTATTTAAGTTTGCTTGTTTGTACACTCTGGTTGTCAGAAGAAGGGACGTTTGAGGTCCCGAAACGTCACAAATAAATTTCACATTGATGTTTAAAGTCCAGTGAGTGCTTTCTCCTTATTTTCTGATATATATATATGTGTGTGTGTGTATATGAGTGTGTATGTGTGTGCGTGTATGTGTTTATTTTTTTCTGTAATTTTACATTTTTTATTTTTTGTAATATTACCTTTGGGGTTTGTATTTTTTTAAACATAGACTGCCCTCTGTGCAGGCTTATTGCCTAGTATTAATATAGCCGTGTTGGTTATGCAAAACAGGGGAATAATAATAAAGGGATTATCTATCTTTCTAAACAATAACAGTTCTGGAGTAGACTGTCCCTTTATTCATAGTTATTCCATCCACATTGGTCTCCCAAGCTGCCATCGGTCCCCATTGCAGTCTATCACAAGGGCTCTGCCAGGTTCCTCACCCTTACACATTGCTCCTTATCTTCTGCATCTCTTTGTCAATACTTCCATTGGCTTCCTTTAGCCTCAGATTACACTGCACCTTCCTATATCACTGTCATTGTTTGTAAAAATGTTCCGCCTTGCTAAATAAAACTGTCCCTAAAGACACACATGTGGATTTGTTGGGAATAAAAATCACCATTGTCTACTATTTATTGGGGTGCTGTGATTACGGAGCATTTACGCTGAGTGGAATTCCCTTGACACTGACATTGCACTAAGAACTGAACCCTATAAAGCACAACAACAATAGAAGTGATGTTACGGTACTGAATCATAAACTTGGGTATTAGTCTTCCTTGTTTGTATCCCTAATCCAGTCTTCAATATCTACCAAATTTAAAGGGACAGTATACACTCATTTTCATATAACTGCATGTAATAGACACTACTAAAGAATAAGATGCACAGATACTGATATAAAAATCCAGTATAAAACTGTTTAAAAACTTACTTAGAAGCTTTCAGTTTAGCTTTGTTGAAAAGGCAGTTGGAAAGCCCACTGCAAGTGGGAAATAAGACACTCCCCCCCTCCCCCTTCTTTTGCATATGAAAAGACCCTTTACACAAACAGGAGCAAGCTGGAGAAGGTAGCTGACGGTATTCAAATAAAACTTTGGGGCTTGGTTAGGAGTCTGAAAATCAGAGAAATGTTATTTAAAAATAAGCAAAATTATAAATTAAAAAAAAAAAAAACTTTATGGGCTTTATAATTTATAAACAGATCATCTACAAACCATTTGTGCAAAGAAAAATTAGTGTATAATGGCCATTTAAGATTATTATTGCTGTGACAGAAATTATGCTGGATCTTTTATGGTAGAACTGTGCCTATTGGTAAATCTAGAAAACTGAATTTTGGTGCCACTAATTTTAGTTTATCTTTTACCAAATAAAGATCAATGACTTAGAAATAAAGTTTAGAAATACTGTCCCACAACATAATGTATTTACATCAGTACAGTATAGCTGTTTAATTGTGTGTTCAAGAGTAGAAATAGTAGATACAGACAAACAGGCAACCTATTGAAAGACGGACAGACAAAAAAAAAACACACAAAAAGGCATGTGAAACATCTGTCATGGCTCTGCTAATAAATTGTAATACTCCTAACAGATTGATAGGGACAGACAGAAAGATAGAAAGACAGACAGACAGACAGACAGATAGATAGATAGATAGATAGATAGATAGATAGATAGATGATAGATAGATAGATAGATAGATGATAGATAGATAGATAGATAGATAGATAGATAGATAGATAGATAGATAGATAGATAGATAGATGACAGACAGATATTCTCATGAAAACAATGTTACAAAATATAAAGCAACAATTTGACCATCATTAGGACCGTGCCCTTAGCTGTTTTGAGATTGCAGAGTGTACTGTAGTTCTGCCGATTTGCTGACACAGGTCTGCAGTGACAAACTCCACTTCAAGAAAAGAAAGAACAATTACAATTTAGTAGCTTTTGGGAGCACTGTTGCCTGACTAATTGTTTGTCTCTCACTGAGCAAATGACTCATTCAGCTTTAGATGATTGCAAATAATTCAGCAAATGTGTTGCTGATCTGAATATTTTACAGTGTTGGTTGGACTGGACAAGAGCACTGCCTGGCTCAATAAATATTGCTCCAGTTGTAGTACAAGAATATTTCACAATCACTAAATACTGAAAACTAATTATCACAACCCAAATGGACTGACACCTTCGAAATGAACCCAAATGGACTGACACCTTCGAAATGACATGACTTTATTTTGGAACTGATCTGTTCTGGTATTTGAACCTGGATCTATTCATCTGTAAGGAGCTTATATAGGGCAACCTTCATCCTCGTGAGCTAGTGACATTGCCAATAAATCTCAGGTCAACGTATATTATGTGCATTGTTACTATTCAAATTAGAGTTGGTAGATAATTGTTTTTCGCAAATTCTTAAATTTAATTCTTGATGAAAACTTATTTTGTCAGATTTGACAGCACAGTAGTGAGTATAATGTTACTGAGACACTCCAGAGTTCCATTCTGTTTGTAAATCAACAGCTCCTGCTCTTGGTTGTGCAATACTATACACTATTTCATTTCACTAAAACAATTCCTAGTGTTGGGAAGCTCAAAACATTTTACTTAAGTGAATAGCTCAATGGGGCTGATTTATCATCGGTCTGTCTGCTCAGCAGATCATGTCCGACAGACATCGATGAATGCCGACAGCATACGCTGTTGGCATTTTTCATTGCACAACATCTGCTATCAAAAATGCTTTGTTCTCATGGAATACTTTGCTGAAGAACAAATTTGAGTAGACTCCTAATAGCTAAGGAGCATGCATGTGTCTATTGTAGCAGTGTTTGCTACAATGTATATCAAAGCTACAAGTAAAAACACTGCTGTGATTGAGTACAAAAACACATCCACACTCCTAAGCTCTTATGAGCCTACCTAGATGTTCTTTTCAACAAAGGATACCAAAAGAACAAAGCAATTTAAATAACAGAAGTAAATTGAAAAGTTGTTTAAAATTGCAGGCTCTATCTGAATCATGAAAGTTACATTTTTACTTTATTGTCCATTTGAGCTATAACTTTTGCATTTCTGTTATTGCGTGTGGGTTTTAAGATGTTTAAGAGGGTGCAGAGACATAAGGTTTGCGGTAGCTTGTCACATGGGTTGTAGTTGCCGCAGTGAGTCAGAGCAGTTCATGAATCATGATTTACTTTGGATAGGATGACAAACAGAGGAGAGTTCCAGAGGACAGGAACACCGCGTAGGATGTCTTGGAGGGCGAAAGAGGGGGGTAGAGATAGGAATGGAGAGGCGTAGGTCAGAAGTTTATTGAAGAGGATGGGTCAGGGAGTTTTTGGAGATGAGAGCAAATAGAACATGTTGTTAAAAAATGTCCAACTTCCTTTTATTATCAAATGTTCTTTCTTCTCAAGAACTTGTGTAAATGAGAACAAAAATATAGTTTTTAACACTTGATTTAAAACAATCTTGCTGAAAAAGCTACAGTGAAGGTGACGTTTTCTATCAGATTTGAATATCAGTGTCAATTGTACCTAAGGAAATGACTGCAAGTTTGTTTAAACAATATTTCTCATATGCAAAGGACTCAATTATTAAAAGTAATTCAAAATTAAACATTCATGATTCTCATGGTATTCTTTGTTAAAGAGCAATTTTGGTAGGCTTTAGAAGTCTATGGCAGGAGTGTTTGCAATTATGTATAACATTGCTATAAACCTTTTTGCAAACACTGCTGTCAGAAGGCTAAAGACACATGCATGCTCCTGAACTCACCTAGGATTACTCTTCAACAAAGGATACCAAGAGAACTAGGCAAATTGATAATAGAAGTATATTGGAAAGTTGCATAAAATCTCATGCTCTATCCAGTCTATTTAAAGGGACAGGAAAGCTCAACATTTTCTTTAATGATTTGGATAAAACAAAATCATGAAACAATTCTTCTTGACCTATCCGTTGCTTTTGACACAGTTGACCATCCTCTCCTCCTAAAAATACTACATTCATTTGGCATCCGAGACACAGCCCTCTCCTGGTTTGCCTCATATTTCTCAAACCGCTCGTTTTCAGTTTCCTTTAACAACATATCTTCTGATCCTATGCCTCTCTCAGTTGGAGTACCGCAAGGCTCTGTCTTGGGTCCCTTGCTTTTCTCTCTCTATACATCCTCCCTTGGAAAACTTATAGCCTCCTTTGGATTCCAGTACCACTTATATGCTGATGATACCCAAATCTATCTTTTCTCTCCTGATATCTCTCCCTCTTTACTCAACCAGATTTCCAACTGCCTCTCTGTAATTTACTCTTGGATGTCTTCACACTACCTCCAACTCAATCTGTCCAAAACTGAGCTGCTTCTTATTCCCCCCTCTTCGAGGCATCCAACACCTGACATTTCTCTGATGGTTGGAGACTCTATTCTCAACACCTCACCCCAGGTCCGCTGTCTTGGGGTCACACTGGACTCAGAGCTCACATTCAACCCACATATACTTAACAAATTCTGCCATTCACAACTTTTCACAACATTTCCAGAATTCGCCCCTTCCTTACTCAAAAAACTACAAAAATACTTATTCATTCCCTCATTTTGTCACGCATTGATTATTGCAATCTATTCTTAAATGGCCTTCCAAAACACCGCCTCTCCTCCCTCCAATCTATTATGAATGCTTCTGCTAGACTCATCCAACTAAGTCTCCGATCTACATCAGCTGCTCCACTCTGCAAGTCTCTACACTGGCTCCCCATACACTCCAGAAATCAATTTAAAGTATTAACCCTAACTTACAAAGCACTCAACAGTCTAACTTCCAACTATATTTCCTCTCTCATCATGAAATATTCCCCATCCCGTCCTCTTCGATCAACCTCTGACCTACGTCTCTACACTCCTGTTATCTCTACGTCCCACTCCCATCTCCAAGACTTCTCATGTGCTGCTCCTGTCCTCTGGAACTCTCTACCCCGCTCCATAAGACTGTATCCAACCTTGTATAGCTTCAGATGCTCCTTGAAAACCCACCTATTCAGAGAGGCTTACCATCTCTCCTCCATCCCTCATCCTAACCAAACTAATACATGTACATGAACTGCCTGACTCACTACTGCAACTACAACCGATGTAACAAGCTACCCCAATCTTATGTCTCTGCACCCTAAACCTGTAGACTGTGAGATCTCCGGAGCAGGGCCCTCATCCTCCTGTGCTAGATTTGTTTAGTCTTGTTATGTTTTGTATTGTATCACAAATCTTTGTCATTGTATACCCCTATCGTACCCTGCGCTATGGAATTTAGTGGCGCTATACAAATAAATAATAATAATAATATTAAACAACTTTGCAATTTACTTCTATTATCAAATTCTTATTCTATCCATTGCTGAAGGAGCAACATTGCACTACTGGCAGCTAGCTGAACATATCTAGTAAGCCAATCACAAGAGACAAATGTGTGCAGGCACCAATCAGCAGCTTCCTCCAACTATTGTATGATATGTGCATATTATTTTTCAACAAAGGATATCAAAAGATTGAAGCACATTTGAAAATAGAAGTGAATTTAAAAGTGCATGCTCTATCTGAATCATGCAAGTTTAATTTTGAGTTTCTTATCCCTTTAAGTTTAATTTGTCCCTTTAATGGTTCTTATTATGGGGTAACATTTTAGAACCCTATAACTAAACATGCATATGTGCCTAGATATTCATAGCTGTATGTGGACAAGTGTATATAGATGTTGGGGAAAACCGCGGATAGGAGACGTCTCATGCTTTTCACCTGGGTCTTGTTGATATTCATCATATTCTGGGTTTGGGGAGTCAGAACAGAACAAAGGTTAAGAACAGCTGATCTACATAATTAATCTACACAGAGCAGTATGTTAATTTTCGTCTTGAGACGCTTCATTAGCTACCATCTCAATTTAAAAGCCGGCAACGCAATAGGGTAGATTTATATGCACGGCAATTAGTGATTACTGATAGCGTTTGAAGGATCAGTGTCCGTCCTGAATACAAATCTCTTTTTAGCTATACAAGCAGATCTGCTTAATATAAAGAGAGGCTGAAAAAAGCAGGAACTGATCCCTACATAATTAATAAAAGGAATCCTAAATAATAGATAAACCATAGAGCATAGAGCATTGTTATTATAAGTGCAACAACTTTATTTATTTAAGGATTGGGGGTTTAATTATTATTATTATAGTTAATCTGATATATAGGTTTTGTAGAATATCAATGAAAGTGATTTTATCTGACATTTGGTTTCCTTTAATAAATTACTATCAATTTGCTAAAGTTATCTTTAGGGTTCGATTCTCTAAAGTTCAGTGGTCGGGGGCTTTTGTTAGTATTATGAGTCCATCAGGAATTATTTTAAACTGAATTTTTACGTTGGTAACTATTTAGACCCTTACTTTACAATATAACACTCAGTAAAATAAGCTGGTGATTTCTCTCAATGCCAGTGAGTTTTTGAGAATCGGTCCCTAAGAGCGCAATAGTCTAAAACTTCCAGCGCTGGCGATATAAGACATATCATCAGTACGGCGAGACCCTCAAATAAATTTAGAAGGGCACATTTTAGCCTGAGTGTTGTTTATCTTGCTATATAGGGTTCTGGAAATGAAGAAGAGAAACATACATTGCAATATAATAATAAAAAAGCCCCCAAAGATTTTGTGTGATTCCTCTACATCCTACTTTACTTTACCATGAAACATCATCTATTGGCCATGAATGGAGGAAAGCATATCTGCATTCAATGCGCTGCACATAAAGATATTTACCTTTTTAACTAGTCTAATACAACATTTGTTTTAATGTAGAGAATCATTGTATGTGATAGATATTTAGGGCTAGAGTATAAGTGGTGCCCTAACGTTAGCACGTGCCAATATTAAAATATCAAAAAGTTGAAAGTAAATGTGGCTACACAAGTGAAATTTAAATTTGCGCTTGTCAATTTAGCATGACCCTTGCGTAAAGGGCTAGGGTTATATAGAAAGTTGCATTAAACACAACATAAATACATAATAAATAAACTGTTACAGTCATATATACATTATCTAAAAAAAAGTTTCAAATAAATGTTAAAAATGAAAAGTTAAAGGTTTAAAAGGTATATGGTATATGACAAGGTATTTAAATGGAAAGGGGTATTATGTATATATACATACATATACATGTCTAATATGCACATTTAAAGACATATATACATACAGTATGTATATATCATTTGAATTTGGAGCCCTTTCCACTCAAATACCCCAAAACAAGAAAAATCTAATTCAATTTTAATATTTAATAATATATTTTAGTGTGTATGTACTTCACATAGAAAATGTTCTATGTATTTTTTGAATAGACATTTTTCTGTATATATACTTTGGAGCCCTTTCCCCTCAAATACCTTAAAACAAGAAAAAACTAATTAAATCTTAATATTTAATAATGTGTTTTAGTGTGTATGTACTTCACATAGGGGGAAATGATCTATGTATTTTGAAATAAATATCTTTAAATAGATATTCCTACATATATATATACAGTATATATTTGCTGTTGGTTTATGAGTCTCACACTGTTTTTCCTTACAATAAACAGGAATTTTATGACAAAGGAGATTATATCATCAGAGAAGGGGAAGAGGGCAACACTTTCTTCATAATTGCCAAAGGAAAGGTAGGAAATACATTTCTAGCAATCCTGCGTTTACCAATAGATAACAATCAGCATCACAGATTTTGTTATCTTCAATCTACACCTTGGGTTCTTTGTTCATCTTTCATTTTACTGTTTTTATAAAGACATTTTTCACTGTAATTCATGGAGCATTATTGTGTTTTTATTTAATTTAAGATATTCCATTGATTGTATCTAACTTTTTTTCTTTAGAGATTTGCCATATTCAGTGGTGTGTACGTTTTTATATAGCAATATAATAAAAATCATTTTATCTCCAATACAAATGCTTTGCCAGAATCATTAGCTTTACTGTATATATTTTTTTAATGTTTTTTTTTTGGTTGTTAAGTTCTGAAATTTAAATCTGATATAAAATGTCATCATTTCTTTAGTGCTCAGCCTTTTTTTCCCATGCTATAGTCCACAATGCAACTTGACATTTAATTGTTTAATCTGGCTTCAGACCCTGTTTAAATCACGGAGAATGATCATCCCTCTAGGCAGAACAGCATTACATCCCAAATTATGTGTGTGCACTACATGACTATGTGACATAATATGTAGCATTTGCCACCAAATCTACCCATGTGACTACCACATAGCTGATCCGCAGGATATCCTTATGCTTTTCCTAGGCATTAGTTAGTATGTAGTATAGCCTTATGCTTATCCCAGGCATTAATTAGTATGTAGGATATCCTTATGCTTTTCCTAGGCATTAGTTAGTATGTAGGATATCCTTATGCTTTTCCTAGGCATTAGTTAGTATGTAGGATATCCTTATGCTTTTCCTAGGCATTCGTTAGTATGTAGGATATCCTTATGCTTTTCCTAGGCATTAGTTAGTATGTAGGATATCCTTATGCTTATACTAGGCATTAGTTAGTATGTAGGATATCCTTATGCTTTTCCTAGGCATTAGTTAGTATGTAGGATATCCTTATGCTTTTTCCTAGGCATTCGTTAGTATGTAGGATATCCTTATGCTTATACTAGGCATTAGTTAGTATGTAGGATATCCTTATGCTTATACTAGGCAATAGTTAGTATGTAGGATAGCATTATGTTTATCCCAGGTATTAGTTAGTATGTAGGATATCCTTATGCTTATCCTAGGCAATAGTTAGTATGTAGGATAGCATTATGTTAATCCCAGGTATTAGTTAGTATGTAGGATAGTCTTATGCTTTTCCCAGACATTACTTAGTATGCAGGATAGCCTTATGATTATCCCAGGCATTAGTTAGTATGTAGGATAGTCTTATGCTTATCCCAGGCATTACTTAGTATGTAGGATAGCCTTATGATTATCCCAGGCATTAGTTAGCATGTAGGATAGCCTTATGATTATACCAGGCATTACTTAGTATGTAGGATAGCCTTATACTTATCCCAGGCATTAGTTTGTATGTAGGATAGCCTTATGATTATCCCAGGCATTACTTAGTATGTAGGATAGCCTTATGATTATCCCAGGCATTAGTTAGTATGTAGGATAGCCTTATGCTTATCCCAGGCATTAGTTAGTATGTAGGATAGCCTTATGCTTATCCCAGGCATTAGTTAGTATGTAGGATAGCCTTATGCTTATCCCAGGCATTAGTTAGTATGTAGGATAGCCTTATGCTTATCCCAGGCATTAGTTAGTATGTACGATAGCCTTCTGCTTATCCCAGGCATTAGTTAGTATGTAGGTTAGTCTTCTGCTTATCACAGGCATTAGTTAGTATGTAGGATAGCCTTCTGCTTATCCCAGGCATTAGTTAGTATGTAGGATAGCCTTATGCTTATCCCAGGCATTAGTTAGTATGTAGGATAGCCTTATGCTTATCCCAGGCATTAGTTAGTATGTAGGATAGCCTTATGCTTATCCCAGGCATTAGTTAGTATGTAGGATAGCCTTATGCTTATCCCAGGCATTAGTTAGTATGTAGGATAGCCTTATGCTTATCCCAGGCATTAGTTAGTATGTAGGATAGCCTTATGCTTATCCCAGGCATTAGTTAGTATGTAGGATAGCCTTATGCTTATCCCAGGCATTAGTTAGTATGTACGATAGCCTTATGCTTATCCCAGGCATTTAATTAGTATGTACGATAGCCTTCTGCTTATCCCAGGCATTAGTTAGTATGTAGGATAGCCTTATGCTTATCCCAGGCATTAGTTAGTATGTAGGATAGCTTTATGATTATCCCAGGCATTAGTTAGTATGTAGGATAGCCTTATGCTTATCCCAGGCATTAGTTAGTATGTAGGATAGCCTTATGCTTATCCCAGGCATTAGTTAGTATGTAGGATAGTCTTCTGCTTATCCCAGGCATTAGTTAGTATGTAGGATAGCCTTATGCTTATCCCAGGCATTAGTTAGTATGTAGGATAGTCTTCTGCTTATCCCAGGCATTAGTTAGTATGTAGGATAGCCTTATGCTTATCCCAGGCATTAGTTAGTATGTAGGATAGCCTTATGCTTATCCCAGGCATTAGTTAGTATGTAGGATAGTCTTCTGCTTATCCCAGGCATTAGTTAGTATGTAGGATAGCCTTATGCTTATCCCAGGCATTAGTTAGTATGTAGGATAGCCTTATGCTTATCCCAGGCATTAGTTAGTATGTACGATAGCCTTATGTTTATCCCGGGCATTATTTAGTATGTAGGATAGTCTTCTGCTTATCCCAGGCATTAGTTAGTATGTAGGATAGCTTTATGTTTATCCCAGGCATTAGTTAGTATGTAGGTTAGTCTTCTGCTTATCACAGGTATTAGTTAGTATGTAGGATAGCCTTATGCTTATATCAGACATTAGTTAGTATGTAGGATAGCCTTATGCTTATATCAGACATTAGTTAGTATGTAGGATAGCCTTATGCTTATCCCAGGCATTAGTTAGTATGTAGGATAGCCTTATGTTTATCCCAGGCATTAGTTAGTATGTAGGATAGCTTTATGCTTATCCCAGGCATTAGTTAGTATGTACGATAGCCTTCTGCTTATCCCAGGCATTAGTTAGTATGTACGATAGCCTTCTGCTTATCCCAGGCATTAGTTAGTATGTAGGATAGCCTTCTGCTTATCCCAGGCATTAGTTAGTATGTAGGATAGCCTTATGCTTATCCCAGGCATTAGTTAGTATGTACGATAGCCTTATGCTTATCCCAGGCATTAGTTAGTATGTAGGATAGCTTTATGATTATCACAGGCATTAGTTAGTATGTAGGATAGCTTTATGATTATCCCAGGCATTAGTTAGTATGTAGGATAGCCTTCTGCTTATCCCAGGCATTAGTTAGTATGTAGGATAGCCTTATGCTTATCCCAGGCATTAGTTAGTATGTAGGATAGCCTTATGCTTATCCCAGGCATTAGTTAGTATGTAGGATAGCTTTATGATTATCCCAGGCATTAGTTAGTATGTAGGATAGCCTTATGTTTATCCCAGGCATTAGTTAGTATGTAGGATAGCCTTATACTTATCCCAGGCATTAGTTAGTATGTAGGATAGCCTTATGCTTATCCCAGGCATTAGTTAGTATGTAGGATAGCCTTATGCTTATCCCAGGCATTAGTTAGTATGTAGGATAGCCTTATGCTTATCCCAGGCATTAGTTAGTATGTAGGATAGCCTTATGCTTATCCCAGGCATTAGTTAGTATGTAGGATAGTCTTATGTTTATCCCAGGCATTAGTTAGTATGTAGGATAGCTTTATGATTATCCCAGGCATTAGTTAGTATGTAGGATAGCCTTATGCTTATCCCAGGCATTAGTTAGTATGTAGGATAGCCTTATGCTTATCCCAGGCATTAGTTAGTATGTAGGATAGCCTTATGCTTATCCCAGGCATTAGTTAGTATGTAGGATAGCCTTATGCTTATCCCAGGCATTAGTTAGTATGTAGGATAGTCTTATGTTTATCCCAGGCATTAGTTAGTATGTAGGATAGCTTTATGATTATCACAGGCATTAGTTAGTATGTACGATAGCCTTATGCTTATCCCAGGCATTAATTTGAATGTAGGATAGCCTTATGCTTATCACAGGCATTAATTTGTATGTAGGATAGCCTTATGTTTATCACAGGCATTAGTTAGTATGTAGGATAGCTTTATGCTTATCACAGGCATTAGTTAGTATGTAGGATAGCTTTATGATTATCACAGGCATTAATTTGTATGTAGGATAGCCTTATGCTTATCCCAGGCATTAGTTAGTATGTAGGATAGCCTTATACTTATCACAGGCATTAATTTGTATGTAGGATAGCCTTATGCTTATCCTAGGCAACGTGAAGTTTTTCACAGTCTTTGTCCTTACCACTTCTAATGAAAGTATTTTCTATGAACCAACATCCCTTTCTGTGAATAAATTTCTCCTGAATTTTCTACCCTTTAGCTTGAGATCATGACCCCTTGCTCTTTTTGTAAAAAGAAAAAAAAATACAAAAACAGCCCCTAATATGTTATTATATTATTGCATGAGACTTAGATAATTGTTAAAGCCTGCAGTAGATTATTGTGTGAGACCTGATGGTAATTAAATCAGCTACAGCAATCTCATTATGCATTTTCTTGTTACACTGTGTCTTTAAAATTGTCCATTGTTTACAAACATAGTCCTCCAGCAGCGATAATGGTTAGAACAGATAGCAAAATCGCTTCCCACTGATCAGATTGTTGGCTGAGATTAGAAGCAGAGAATTCATGCACTGTGCATATTTTAAGGAAGCTGTTTCTAGTATAAATGCAAATGAAACGTTTGGCTTTCCTGTGTGTCGCTGATCTGCCAATCCTTCATTTAACTGATTACAAGTCTGATAGCTTGCGACGAAGACGAGGTTCATACATGGAAATGTGACATGTGCAGACCTGCAGGTGGACACTCCTGGGATTGTTTGGTAAGCAGTGTACAGCTGACACCAGCTCCTAGATTATGTTTCTTAAAGGGACAGGAAACTCAAAAATGTTGTTTTCGTTATTTGGATAGAACATACAATTTCAAACAACTTTCCAATTTACTTCTATTATCATATTTGCTTCATTCTCTTGTTATCCTTTGCTGAAAGAATAGAATTGCACTACTGGCAGCTAGAAGAGCACATCTAGTTAGCCAATCACAAGGGACAAATGTGTGCAGGCACCAATCAGCAGCTAGCTCCCACTAGTGTAGGATATGTATGTAATCGTTTTCAACAAGGGAAACCAAAAAAGCACATTTGAAAATAGAAGTGAATTTAAAAATATCTTAAAATTACATGTTCTATCTGAATCCTGCACATTTAATTTTGACTTTCCTATCCCTTTTATAACAAAATATAGACTCTGTTATTTAAGTGTATTTTAGCTGTTTTTCCGTATCTGCATGTATTGCCCTTCTACACCCATAACCTCTGGACACCTGGAATAGTTTGTTATTTTTCTCACTGCTTTGGGAAAGAAAAAATCTAGAATTGTTACTGTTCACTGAATCAGATGATATCACAAGCATAAGCAAGTTTAGCTGACCAGATGAGTCCAGGAAATCTCTTTGGATATCATGAGTCATAGAAAAAGATCAAAGTTGAATAAAAAATGATGTGTACTGATAACATACAGTATGGTAGTTCTTGGTTTGTGCTGAGCCGTTTTGTTTTCTTCTTTGCAGGTTTGTGTAACTCAGGCCGTGGAGGGGTCGCAGGAACCGCAGGAAATCAAAACTCTAGGAATTGGGGATTACTTTGGGGAAAAAGCTTTGATTAGGTAAAGGAGACTATTGAAGAATTTTACAAATTACATTATGTCTAAAAGACACTAATCTGTAAATATTTTACATGTTATAAAAATGTTTCTGAGAAATCTGAACAATAAAGTTTTGGAAACTAGATAGCAGGGGTGCCAGTTGTGTATTTAGGTGCTCGTCCGTTGTTGGAATAGTATTCCTAGTTCATTGAAAACAGTCAAAATACTATATATGCAAAACTACTAAATGTTACGAAATATTGAAATGTAAAGAATATAGTGTTTGTTAATCACATAGATAGTGCGTGTGCACAAGTTATGTTCTTTTGGTAGATGTGATCAGGATATCTATAGTCCAATCTTAAAGTGGAATCCTTGGTAATCCTTGCTAATTTTTAAAGGATGATGATAGGAATTTATTTCAAATGCATTCGTTTTTACTATGCATAGCTATAAGGTACCTTATAGATCGTGAGCGACCGTACTGCTGTAAAGTATGAGGCTTCTTAGTCACGTGACTACAAGATGTCCATTCCAGATCTCTCAAGCACGGGAGGTTATTTTTTTTCAAAGTGGTCTTGTTAGATACAGTGCATCAGATGTGTGAGAGCGGTTATCCTCGGTAGGTCTTTACAGTACACTCGCAGTGAAGTACTCTCACGGGTGATTTCAGCTTTCCAGTGGATCTGTGGCTCCTTTACTGCTCGCTGTTGTGGCTTCTGTACTGCTCACTGTTGTAACAACATCTAGGGACAATAAAGCTATGAGGTGAAGCATATGTGTGCTGTATTCAGAAGCGCTAAGACAGGGTATTAAGCAATCAAGACCTTGATAAAGGCCGGTAACGCTGCTGAAACGCGTAGGTTTGGATCACTAACCCACCACAGGCATATCTGCTACAGGAGCTGGTGCAAGTTATACTTTGTACTAAACGAGTATTAACTCTATGCTTAGTACCCTGCCGTAGCGCTTCTGAATACAGCAGCCATATGCTTCTCCTCAAAACACCCAGCTGAGAAACAATGTTCTAAAGGATGTAAATCAACCCCTTAGTTATAGTCATCTTCAGAGCAGCAGTGCATTACTGGGCTAGAGATTAATGTGACCATCAAGCCAATCCAGCATATGTGCATAGCCACCATTCACTGGCCGTGTTCACCTCAGGACCAGTGACTCCTTTTGCTGGGATCATTGTCTTATTGCAACTTTATGTCACATCACTTTCCCTTTTTTCCCTATATTTCACTCATTCAACTGCTAATAACACTTTTTTTTGCAATCCTATAAAAATAATGATCAACTGATTTGTATACAAAAAATAGACTTTAATTGGGATTTTCTGTAGAAAATCATTAGATCCAGTTTTCCTGAAGAAGAATTGGAATGTTTGCTGCAACTACAGTAGATAAGGTGGAATGTGATATAGATCACTATACTGATTATGAGAGTGTGAGCACATCTCTAGGTTTACCTGTAGGAAATCAAAGTAGTTTATAGGGGGTGAAAAAAGGTCATTTTCAAAAATAAAATCCATAAATACAAATACTTTATTTGTGAAAAAATAATGAATGGGCTAGATTACGAATGGAGCGCTAACGTTCGCAGGCGAGCGATAAGGGGCTTATTGCGGGTGTTTGGGATCGTTGGGCTTACTGCTCGTATTACAAGTTGAAAATAAATGTGATTGCTTGAATGATTACCGCGTCCTCAGAGCTCTGGTTAACTGATCTCTGGGTTGGCGAGATTATATAAGAATGCTCTCCATTACTTCTATTTCCCTGGTGGAATTTTATAAAGTCACTTTTTACCCTGAAACCAGCGTGTCTCGCTAAGGGGCATATACTGCATTTTCATATGAAAAGAAGATGCATTCATTACAAAACTGCACTATGAAAATCGTAATTTAAAAAACATACAAAACGAATAATTAAACCATTCACACAAAAATACACAGAAAAAATTGTATTGTTAATGTGCATCAAAAATCGTAAAAAAAAATTGTTTGCCAAAAATCATATTTAATCAAAAACATAACATTTGTATGTAAATTACACAGGAATAAATCACAGTAAATATTAAAGTACACTTGATGTGCAAAAAACATTTGGAAATTCTTAAAGTGATGGTAAACCCCCAAATGCCATATATGTAATCTTTGCCATTAAAAAAGTATATGTGTACCTTTTCTGTTTTTAATCCATCTGTTAAATTAGTGCAAGTAATAATGCTTATATTGCAATGCTATGCCGGCCCACTTGGATGAACTCTTTCTTTTTTTTATGACAATTCTAGTGAACATCCAATCAGAGTGGGTGGTATTTGACAATTTTGAAGTCCAGCCCATTGAAAGCCCATGTAGAGACTGGATTTGACTGCTCTATACATCACAGCTCAGCCAAAAGAGGAAATGAAGGGGGGCGGAGGAACAGACAATACCAATTAGGATTATAAATCTTTTATTAAAAAATATATATAGACTTTAAAAAAAAAAATAATAATAATTACGTGGTTTTACTTGCAAACTAATATATTTGTCATTGCAACATTCTTATAGTCTGAAATTTACTATCACTTTAAGTACAAAATACAAAGCGTAATTGTTTTTTATCATAAAATGGGCTGAACATTACCATTCCATGGGCGTGCATGAAACTGACTCTCAAATCCCAGCAAAATTATCTAAACACTTCCGCCCTAAAGAGATCTCACAGTTTTTTTCTCACAGTTTACAAGGTGGCGAGTTTTTATCAAAATACTGAAAACACTAATTACTCTGAAAGTAAAACCTGTGCATACAAAAATAAAGGTGCTTTTAAGGTACAGTGCACTGAAAACAGCGCATTTTGATTTGTATCAGGCGTAATATTAAAGGAATTGAAAAGGAAAATTATATTACTTTTTCTCTTCCACACACACTGAGAACTTGATCGCTGCTGCTGTCTCTTGATTGGATAGCTTTTTCTACAGAGAATTCTAAAATATTCATATTTTTAGTATAGGCGGTGATTTTAAACAGACAAAAATAGCTTTTTTAAATGATAAAATAAATGTAAGTGAGTTATGTTATAAATAATTTGATACACTTCCAGTGTGTAAAATAGATTATTGGGAACACATTGCGTAGGATAAAAAATATAGTGTATTGTATATAACATATACATTATAATATCAAGCTAAAGAAAATAAACTGCAGTATTTTATTAGGGCAGTTTATATTTTTAATAACCGCCCTGAGAACTACAGTATATGCATTTGCCCCTGATCAGTGCGCCCCCCTGCGGCTATTGATTGGGGGAGTTGTGTCTGAGAGAAGTACAGCTTTGCCTATGTGTTTTACCCCCCAGCAACGTTTAAACACACAGTGCTCAGGGTATGTCAATAACAAAATAAACTAATGAAATACAGCCATTTATTTTTTTGTTTAGAATGTTGCTCTCTAGCATCCACGAGAGTAAATATATTAAGTAATTTAATAAAAGAGCCCTTGTGTCTGTAATTTTTCTTTCTCAGTAAATTAAGCAGCACAATCAGACTTGTCTGGGTCTCAGTTGATTAATAACTTGATTACTGTGAAACATAATCACGTGAAATGCTATTTGACTGGGTGCTTAATTTCTTACTGTGATCTTTTCTTGCAGTGAGGATGTCCGTTCTGCCAACATCATCGCTGAAGAGGACGACACGCAGTGTCTTGTCATTGACAGAGAGTGAGTACAATAGTCCATTTAATATATTCTGAATAATAATATGATCAATTTATTGAACAAACAGCTTCACTATGAGGAAAGATAGATAGATAGATAGATAGATGATAAATAGATAGATAGATGATAGATAGAGCTAGACATTGAATATTCTGATTATATTATATCCCTAAATCCAGAATTCTAAAATCCAAACATTTTTCATTAATATTTTTTTTAAATAAAATATTTAATATAAAAACATTTGCACACCAGTAAGTTACTATCTTCTCTGGCTGAGTCTTTTTTGTGTTCTAGGATGCAAATGGTAGTCTATGTTTATTTAAAACAACAATTACATTTCTTATTATAGTACTCTGGGATCTTTCTGATGGTACTATGTGTACAAAATTTCAAAGATAGATGGCGCTGGTCTTGGTATTGTGCTATGGATATGTAGATATCTTCTAATTTTCTGGTGGCAAAAGGAAACAGACTTGTTGTGTATATAAACACCAATTAATAAGGGTGCAATATACTCATTCCATAAGATGTATGATGTCTGCTCATCTATAGATGACCTCACAGTTAGCTTGAAACCAAGGATGGACTCCAATAATATCAATCCAGATTGCCAAAAGCAAGGAAGAGCTCCAATCAGATGTGTGTAAGATTACTTAAAATTACAAATAGCAACTTACTCCATCAAATCTGGAATTCCGTCAATGTCATAGCAAAGAAGCAATTCATTACTCCCAAGGTGGTACAAAAGTATTTTTAATAGCTCAACGCGTTTCAACGTATGCAAAAGTCTTTTTCAAGAGCAAATTTAAAACAAGTAAAAACAGTTGAAATTTTTTTTGTATGCTATGACACTACTTGCCGGTTTAAATACAGATCGTACAGGTTCCAATTTCCTGTGGGAAAACAGGAAATTGGATTCACATAAAAATATTTAGAACAACTTAAACATCACATAAAAACATCATATCTATGTATACAAAAATATTAAAAATGGTATAAAATTACATTTAAGTTGTATTATGACATTTAATGATTGCCTTAAATGACATAAGATATTGTTGTTTACACTTGATCCCATCCCCTGTCCAAGATATTTTACAGATGCTAATATACAAATATTCTGAAATCCTAACTATTCCCAATAATCCATATATTTACCTGTATCCAGTGTTTTGATTTTCAAAAATGTATCCTTATCTCAAGTATATTACATCAGGCATAATTAGACCTATAGAAACTATCGCCTAGATTACGAGTTTTGTCGGTAAAGACCTGTGGTGCTAACAAGCCTTTTTTTTCCAGCACACCCTTAAGACAACGCTGGTTTTACGAGTTTTCTGAATTGCTGAGTTAGCCTCAGAAAAGTGAGCGTTGAGCCAAATTTAGCTCCACTTCAACCCACAATACCAGTGGAAAAACGTGCTCGTGCACGATTTCCCCATAGAATACAATGGGGCTGAGCTGGCTGAAGAAAAAAACTAACACCTGCAAAAAAACAGCGTTCAGCTCCTAACGCAGCCCCATGGTTTCCTATGGGGAAACACTTTCTAAGTCTACACCTAACACCCTAACATGAACCCCGAGTCTAAACACCCCTAACCTTACACTTATTAACCCCTAATCTGCCGCCCCCGCTATCGCTGACTCCTACATTAAATTATTAACCCCTAATCTGCCGCTCCGGACACCGCCGCCACCTACATTATAGCTATGAACCCCTAATCTGCTGTCCCTAACATTGTTGACACCTATATTATAATTATTAACCACTAATCTGTCCCCCCAACATCGCCGCCACCTACCTACACTTATTAACCCCTAATCTGCTGACCGGACATCGCCGCCACTATAATAAATGTATTAACCCCTAAACAGCCTCAATCCCGCCTTGCAAACACTATAATAAATTGTATTAACCCCTAATCTGCCCCCCCAATGTCGCCGCAACCTACCAACAATTATTAACCCCTAATCTGCCGCTCCCAACGTCTCCACTATTATAATAAAGTTATTAACCCCTAACCCTAAGTCTAACCCTAACCTTAACACCCCCCTAACAAAATTACCTTTAAATTAAATATAATTAAAATAAATCTAAATAAATTTACTATAATTAAATAAATTATTCCTATTTTAAAAAAAACTTACCTATAAAATAAACCCTAATATAGCTACAATATAACTAATAGTTACATTGTAGCTATTTTAGGATTTATATTTATTTTACAGGCAACTTTGTATTTATTTTAACTAGGTACAATAGCTATTAAATAGTTAATAACTATTTAATAGCTACCTAGTTAAAATTATTACAAAATTACCTGTAAAATAAATCCTAACCTAAGTTACAATTACACCTAACACTACACTATCAATAAATTAACTAAATAAATTAACTACAATTATATAAACTAAAATACAAAAAATACAATACAAACTAAACTATAGTACAAAAAACAAACACTAAATTACAAAAAATAAAAATATATTACAAGAATTTTAATCTAATTACACCTAATCTAAGCACCCTAATAAAATAAAAAGCCCCCCAAAAAATAAAATTCCCTACCCTATACTAAATTACAAAAGTAATCAGCTCTTTTACCAACTCTTAAAAGGGCTTTCTGCGGGGCATTGCCCCAAAGTATTCAGCTCTTTTACCTGTAAAATAAAATACAAACCCCCCCCAACATTACAACCCACCACCCACACACCCCTACTCTAAAACCCACCCGATCCCCCCTTAAATAAAGCAAAACGTACATAAAGTGTCAGCACCTATAGTTTCTTCAAAAGTTATCTCCGCACCATAAATGTATGTCAAAAACCAATGAACAATACTGTCCCAGAAATGTAATATGAAACTTATATGTTCAAATCTTCACCACTCACCTCCGTTTGGGACACCGATGTCGGGTACTTGTTTTCGCCAAGATGGAATTGAGACCATCCCACTGGAAGCAGAGCCGCTTCACACTGTATGTGTCAACTTTCACCACTTGTATTCTACAAGAAATTGATTCTCAGTGACTCGACAAGCTCACCTTGCTTCTAGGCCTTCTTTCTATCTCCTGGCGTCTGACGTCATCAGACTCCACTTCCGGTATCGCGTGTCACTGCCGTAGTGATTACGGCCTTTTGCGCTGAAACGCGTCAGCAAGCAGTCCCTGGAGTGGGACACAGACCACTCACGCATCAGTGTGAGATTTATTTGCCATTGCAGTAATGTAATGAATTTTAAGAATTCTTTGAATAAAGCTTTCTGTTTCATCATACCTGGCTACCGGTGCATCCCATTCTTTGTGCCCCCCTTAAATAAACCTAACACTACCCCATTGAAGATCACCCTACCTTGATCCATCTTCACCCAACCGGGCCGAACTCTTCATCCAATGCGGGCACAAGTGATCATCCAGCCGGGCAGAAGTCTTCATCCATCCGCGGCTCCATCTTCAAGACCTCTGAGGCGGAACATCCTCCTCGGCCGACGGACTAACGACGAATGAAGGTTCCTTTAAATGATGTCATCCAAGATGGCGTCCCTCAAATTCCGATTGGCTGATAGGATTCTATCAGCCAATCGGAATTAAGGTAGGAAAAATCCGATCGGTTGATTGAATCAGCCAATCGGATTGATGTTCAAATCCGATTGGCTGATTGGATCAGCCAATAGAATGCAACGTCAATTCTATTGGCTGATCCAATCAGCCAATCGGATTGAACTTCAATCCGATTGGCTGATTCAATCAACCAATCAGATTTTTCCTACCTTAATTACGATTGGCTGATAGAATCCTATCAGCCAATCGGAATTCAAGGGACGCCATCTTGGATGACGTCATTTAAAGGAACCTTCATTCGTCGTTAGTCCGTCGGCCGAGGAGGATGTTCCGCGTTGGAAGTCTTGCAGATGGAGCCGCGGATGGATGAAGACTTCTGCCGGATGGAGGACCTCTTCTGCCCCGCTTGGATGAAGACTTCGGCCGGACGGAGGACCTCTTCTGCCCCGATCGGATGAAGACTTCTGCCCAGTTGGGTGAAGACGGCTCAAGGTAGGGTGATCTTCAATGGGATAGTATTTATTTAAGGGGAGATCAGGTGGGTTTTAGAGTAGGGGTGTGTGGGTGGTGGGTTGTAATGTTGGTGGGGTCATGTATTTTATTTTACAGGTAAAAGAGCTGATTACTTTGGGGCAATGCCCCGCAAAAAGCCCTTTTAAGAGCTGGTAAAAGAGCTGATTACTTTTGTAATTTAGTATAGGGTAGGGAATTTTATTTGGGGGGGGGGTTTATTTTATTAGGGGGCTTAGATTAGGTGTAATTAGATTAAAATTATTGTAATTTTTTTTTATTTTTTGTAATTTAGTGTTTGTTTTTTGTACTATAGTTTAGTTTATTTAATTGTATTTTAGTTTAGATAATTGTAGTTAATTTATTTAATTAATTTATTGATAGTGTAGTGTTAGGTGTAATTGTAACTTAGGTTAGGATTTATTTTACAGGTAATTTTGTAATTATTTTAACTAGGTAGCTATTAAATAGTTATTAACTATTTAATAGCTATTGTACCTAGTAAAAATAAATACAAAGTTGTCTGTAAAATAAATTTAAATCCTAAAATAGCTACAATGTAACTATTAGTTATATTGTAGCTATATTAGAGTTTATTTTATAGGTAAGTATTTTTTTAAATAGGAATAATTTATTTAATTATAATAAATTTATTTAGATTTATTTTAATTATATTTAAGTTAGCGGTGTGTTAGGGTTAGACTTAGGTTTAGGGGTTAATAACTTTATTATAGTAGCGGCAAAGTTGGAGGGGCAGATTAGAGGGTATTACAATTTATTATAGTGTTTGCAAGGCGGGATTGCAGCGGTTTAGGGGTTAATACATTTATTATAGTGGCGGCGATGTCCGGTCGGAAGATTAGGTGTTAATAAGTGTAGGTAGGTGGCGGCGATGTTGGGGACGGAAGATTAGGGGTTAATAAATATAATATAGGTGTCGGCGATGTTAGGGGCAGCAGATTAGGGGTTCATAGCTATAATGTAGGTGGCGGCGATGTCCGGTCGGCAGATTAGGGGTTACATTTTTTTATTATAGTGTTTGCGGTGTGGGGGGGGCCTCGGTTTAGGGGTTCATAGGTAGTTTATGGGTGTTAGTGTACTTTTTAGCACTTTAGTTAAGAGTTTTATGTTCCGGCGTTAGCCCATAAAACTCTTAACTACTGACTTTTAAATACGGTAGGAGTCTTGGACGTAGAGGCTCTACCGCTCACTTTCTCCAAGACTTGTAATACCAGCGTTAGGCAAATCCCATTAAAAAGATAGGATACGCAATTGACGTAAGGGGATTTGCGGTAACCAAAAGTCGTGGAAGTAAAGTGAGCAGTAGACCCTTTCCTGTCTGACTCGTAATACCAGCGTTAGATAAAAAGCAGCGTTAGGACCCCTTAACGCTGCTTTTTAAGGCTAACGCAGAACTTGTAATCTAGGTGTATATGTCTAACATAAAAAGACAGTTTTAGATATGCACTAACAAAAATAGACAGCATAAAAACAAACTATGGTATATGGGATGTTAGCTAATTTATACTTGTAATCAATTTGTAGTTTTAAACAGACATCTACTGATTTATTTTTTGTATAGATGTTTAGCATGTCTCTGTGTGTTACTTTGTAAATATACAAATGACTGTAATCACTAATATTGTCTTTAGGCTGTGAAAAGGTTAAAGGACCATTAAATACAGTATAAATGTGCATGATCAACAAATGCACGATGAAAAGACAATGCAATAGCACTTAGTGTGAACTTCAAATGAGTTGTAGATTTGTTATGACAAATGTCAAAGCTATGTCTATTTCCACTCCCCTGTATCATGTGACAGACATCAGCCAATTATAAATGCATATACGTATATGCTGTGAATTCTTGCACATGCTCAGTAGGAGCTGGTGAATCAAAAAGTGTAAATATAAAAAGACTGCACATTTTGTTAATGGAAGTAAATTGGAAAGTTGTTTAAAATTACTGCTGTATCTGAATCATTAAAGTTTAATTTTGACTTGTGTCCCTTTAATTGTATGTTGTTACCAGCACGTTCAATCAGATGGTTGGAACCTATCAAGAGTTACAGACTTACCTGCGGGAGTATGTCTACCAACTGGCGCTTAACGATCATGACCGCAGGAATGCCAGGTATATATACTGTATATAATATTATGAATGATGTCTTAAATGCTCATTAAAGTCCTTTTTATACACATACACTGTATATTAGCAATTATAGGAACATAGATATTAACAGTAGAATAGCTGAGAGCTAGCTGCTGATTGGTGGCTGCACATATATACCTCCTTTTATTGGCTTACTGATATGTTCAGCTAGCTCCCAGTAATGCATTGTTGCTCCTTCAATAAAGGATATCATGAGAATTAAGCAAAATTCATAATTTAAATACATTGGAAAGTTGTTTCAAATTGTATTCTGTATTTGAATCATGAAAGAAAAATAAATTGGGTTTCATGTCACACTGAACCCAAATTTTTTCTTTCGTGATTCAGATAGAGCATGCCATTTTAAGCAACTTTCTAATGTACTACTATTATCAAATGTTCTTCATTCTCTTGGTATCTTTATTTGAAATGCAAGAATGTAAGTTTAGATGCCGGCTCATTTTTGGTGAACAACCTGGGTTGTTCTTGCTGATTGGTGAAAAAAATTCACCCACCAATAAACAAGTGCTGTCCAGAGTACTGAACCCAAAAATAGATGCTTTCTTTTTCAAATAAAGATAGCAAGAGAACAGAGAAAATTTGATAATTGGAGTAAATTAGAAAGTTGCTTAAAATTGCATACTCTATCTGAATCACAAAAGAAAAAATTGGGGTTTAGTGTCCCTTTAACGCCAGCATTCCTCACAATGTTTGTGTCTAGATCAAGGAAATACAGTTTATGAATTAGTTTGTTGTTAGGTACAGTGTTAAGTACTTTGCTGAAATTTAGATACATTACATTTACTGCTACACTCTGGTCAACCCATTAATTATATAGTCAAAGAAATCAATTTGATTACTCGGACATGCTGTTGTTGGTCTTCTAAATTGATTATTTTTATGTAAGAAATAATTATTTCCTTTAAAAGAGTTTTCATTAACTTTACTACCACTGAAGATAAACTGATACTGCAAAATCTGTGCAAATAAATAAATGTTAAAATTGCAGGATTTTGTAAATCCAAAACACTTCAGGAATGCACTCCTTGAAATAACACCCTTGAGTATGCTTATCTCCTTTGCCATGGCCAATCAGAGGCCAGCAGTAAATGTGCTTGCTTACCGCTCTAATGAGTCAATGTGTAGCAGGTAGCCGGGTCAGTAAACCGCAACATACTAAAGAATAGGCTCTCGTCTTTAGAGTTCTAGAGAATAAAATACAATTTGCAGATATAAAATACAAAAAAAAAAATGCAAAATCATGATTGTACAATTAAATTGTTTGTAATTTGCTTAATCATTTTGTGGGTTAATTCATTTTTAAAAGAAACAAACTACTGGATTTTGAGTTTAATGTTCATTTAACACTCTGGCTGCCAGAGAGGACTATAACACATTGCCTAGCATTGCATTGCAGACCTCTCTTGCAGCCAAACAGTTAAATGTTTTTTTCTTGATTGCTCCCTACTGATTTTTATTTTCATTGCGGACTATAAATGTTCTACGTAATTTAATGTATCTCTATGAACAACATTAAAAATGCATTGCCGGACTCTTCACGTCCAGTTTCATGACAACAACCATTACCTTTTTCCTGCTTTTAATGCCGGCAGATTGTGCTAAATTGCTGTTTCATTGAATTGTTTATTAACAGAAACTAAACCGAGTATTCAGTTTCATTACAGATATTATTGATGTAGCTTAGAAAAAAAACACATTTAAGGCAACAATACAGGGAATCTGATTCTGTTTATTACCTACATAATTAGGTTACTATAGAAGCCAACTCTGAAAAAATGAAGATCCTTGATGCTCCAGATTATGCACCAAAGGTTGGGTGTCTCCAGAAAGTCTTCTGCAAATATATGTGTGTGTGTATATATATATATATATATATATATATATATATATATATATATATATATATATATATTTATATACATACGTATATGTGTGTCCAGATTGTAACAATATCAATGAAGACAGACAAGCAAAATACTTATTTTTATTTTATCAGCACCTTCATTTGTTAAAAGGATACAAAACAAACATTTTCAATTTAATTATTTGATCTCATTTGTTTTGTTATCTTGGTATCCTTTATTGAAAAGCATATCAAGGCAGGCTCAGGATTAACAATGCACTACTGAGACCTATCTTCTGATAGGTGGCTGCACATATGTGCCTTTCGTCATTGGCTCACTGAATGTGTTCAGTTAGATCCCAGTAATGTATTGCTGCTTCTTCAACAAAGGATACCAAGATAATGAAGCACATTTGATAATAGAAGTAAATTGGAACATGGTTTAAAATGGTTTGTTCCGTCTGAATCATTTAATAAACAAATTTGGTTTCATGTCCTTTTAAATCCAAAGCAAGTGTCATATGGCATCTAGAGGGTCATGTGACAGCCATGTGGTATCCAGAGAACCATGGGGGATACAGTTATGTTGCCCCCTTTATTACTCTAAACATGTTGTATAATAATCAGTTGTAGATCTAGGGGGTGTAGGGTTGTGGAATGCATGCTTATTCCTTACTGTACCCCCCAAACATCAAAGGTGCCAACTGCCCTGAATGTTGCATAAGAGATCTCCCACCAGTACCCTCTACACACTTAATATTTAGCATTGTTGTCCATTTGTTTCGCCCCCAAATGGTATAGTTTAGAATAACCACTTTGTAGAAAGGGTCAAGAAATTACACCTTTTCCCATATACCATGTGCTGTAGATGATCAATGAACCCTTCTTCTCATATTGGGAGCACTAGTTACCGGGATTTATATTTGGCTGAGACAGAGGCACAAATGAAAAGCCCTCTCACATGCTCCTGCTATTTTTCTACAGATCAAGTGACAACCAGATGATCAAGTCAAGATGAAGGAGAATATTTCCATCTGTCCAATGATTGGTCACAACCAGTGCTTCCTCTAAAGCCAGATTTTATGAGAATCCCAGCAGTGAAACAGTTAATAAGGTAACCACACCTTGCTGTCTGTATTGTGTAGTGTTTGCTAACTCCAGGGTGTGGTTCCCTAATTAACTCTTTCATTACTGGGCTGCTCACAAAATCTGGCCTTACAGGTAACAGTGGTCACAACCCCTCTAAGTTAACCAGAGGTTGTTAAGGCTCTTCAACTATCTTTCCTTAAAGGGACACTGAACCCAAAAATGTTGTTTTGTGATTCAGATAGAGCAGCAATTTTAAGCAACTTTCTAATTTACTCCTATTATCAATTTTTCTTTGTTCTCTTGATATCTTAATTTGAAAAAGAAGGCATCTCTGCTTTTTTTCGGTTCAGTACTCTGGACAGCAATTTTTTATTGGTGGATGAATGTATCCACCTATCAGCAAGGACAGCCCAGGTTGTTCTCCAAAAATGGGACGTCATCTAAACTCACATTCTTGCATTTTAAATAAAGATACCAAGAGAATGAAGAAAATTTGATAATTGGAGTAAATTAGAAAGTTGCTTAAAATTTCGTGCTCAATCTGAATCATGAAAGAAAAATGTTGGGTACAGTGTCCCTTTAACATTAGACTCTAGTTAAGTACTCAGTCTGGGGGATCTAGTGTGCCCTCTTTTGCTTCTGATCATTCAGACTACGCAGACTGCCCAGCCCACATTATGCCTCAAAATGTTTTTATTCAGGAATTTACCATTGAAAGATAATTGCAGCAAACAAGGTGTTAATCTATCATGCAAGTTTTTGCATTTGACCTGTATGAAAATTTATTGCAATACTACACAAAAGTCAAGAGTAAATTTAAAGGGGCATTGTACTATAATGTTTTATTTCCATACCTTTTCAATGGGAGTGATAGTTGTGAGCTCATTGTGCTTGTATTACACAGAAGTGAGCACGATATAATCTATATGGCACACATGAACTAGCGCTGCCTAGCTGTGAAAAACTGACAAAATACACTGAGATAAGAGGAGGCCTTCAAGGGCTTAGAAATTAGCATATGAGCCTACCTAGGCTTAGCCTTCAACAAAGAATACCAAGAGAACAAAGCAAATTGAATAATAAAAGTAAATTGGAAAGTTGTAAATTACATGCCCTATCTGAGTCATGAAAGTTTAATTTTGACTCAACTGTCCCTTTAAGTGTTGTGCTTGCAATTATTTTTTTATTTTATTATTATTATTATTTTCTTTCATGATTCAGATAGAGCAGCAATTGTAAGCAACTTTTAATTTCCTCTCTTGATATCTTTATTTAGAAAGCAGGAATTTAAAGCTTAGGAGCCAGCCCATTTTAGGTTCAGCACCCTGCATAGAACTTGCTTATTGGTGGCTACATTTAGCAAATAAGCGAGCATAACCCAGGTTCTGAAC
>NC_069507.1:28899233-29061733 GCF_027579735.1 Bombina bombina | reverse complement strand
TAGTGCTACAGATGCTACCTAGGTATCTCTATAACACAATATTATACATTAGCAAGAGCACTAGATAACAGCACTATTACCTGTCATGTAGTGCTACAGATACTACCTAGGTATCTCTATAACACACAATATTATACATTAGCAAGAGCACTAGATAACAGCACTATTACATGTCATGTAGTGCTACAGATACTACCTAGGTATCTCTATAACACACAATATTATACATTAGCAACAGCACTAGATAACAGCACTATTACCTGTCATGTAGTGCTACAGATACTACCTAGGTATCTCTATAACACAATATTATACATTAGCAAGAGCACTAGATAACAGCACTATTACCTGTCATCTAGTGATACAGATACTACCTAGGTATCTCTATAACACATAATATTATACATTAGCAAGAACACTAGATAACAGCACTATTACCTGTCATGTAGTGCTACAAATACTACCTAGGTATCTCTATAACATACAAGATTATACATTAGCAAGAGCACTAGATAACAGCACTATTACCTGTCATGTAGTGCTACAGATACTACCTAGGTATCTCTATAATACACAATATTATACATTAGCAAGAGCACTAGATAACAGCACTATTACCTGTCATGTAGTGCTACAGATACTACCTAGGTATCTCTATAATACACAATATTATACATTAGCAAGAGCACTAGATAACAGCACTATAACCTGTCATGTAGTGCTACAGATACTACCTAGGTATCTCTATAACACAATATTATACATTAGCAAGAGCACTAGATAACAGCACTATTACCTGTCATGTAGTGCTACAGATACTACCTAGGTATCTCTATAACACACAATATTATACATTAGCAAGAGCACTAGATAACAGCACTATTACCTGTCATGTAGTGCTACAGATACTACCTAGGTATCTCTATAACACACAATATTATACATTAGCAAGAGCACTAGATAACAACACTATTACCTGTCATGTAGTACTACAGATACTACCTAGGTATCTCTATAACACACAATATTATACATTAGCAAGAGCACCAGATAACAGCACTATTACCTGTCATGTAGTGCTACAGATACTACCTAGGTATCTCTATAACACAATATTATACATTAGCAAGAGCACTAGATAACAGCACTATTGCCTGTCATGTAGTGCTACAGATACTACCTAGGTATCTCTATAACACATAATATTATACATTAGCAAGAGCACTAGATAACAGCACTATTACCTGTCAGGTAGTGCTACAGATGCTTCCTAGGTATCTCTATAACACATAATATTATACATTAGCAAGAGCACTAGATAACAGCACTATTACCTGTCATGTAGTGCTACAGATACTACCTAGGTATCTCTATAACACATAATATTATACATTAGCAAGAGCACTAGATAACAGCACTATTACCTGTCATGTAGTGCTACAGATGGTACCTAGGTATCTCTATAACACACAATATTATACATTAACAAGAGCACTAGATAACAGCACAATTACCTGTCATGTAGTGCTACAGATACTACCTAGGTATCTCTATAACACAATATTATACATTAGCAAGAGCACTAGATAACAGCACAATTACCTGTCATGTAGTGCTACAGATACTACCTAGGTATCTCTATAACACACAATATTATACATTAGCAAGAGCACTAGATAACAGCACTATTACCTGTCATGTAGTGCTACAGATACTACCTAGGTATCTCTATAACATAATATTATACATTAGCAAGAGCACTAGATAACAGCACTATTACCTGTCATGTAGTGCTACAGATACTACCTAGGTATCTCTATAACACAATATTATACATTAGCAAGAGCACTAGATAACAGCACTATTACCTGTCATGTAGTGCTGCAGATGCTACCTAGGTATCTCTATAACACATAATATTATACATTAGCAAGAGCACTAGATAACAGCACTATTACCTGTCATGTAGTGCTACAGATGCTACCTAGGTATCTCTATAACACATACTATTATACATTAGCAAGAGCACTAGATAACAGCACTATTTTATGTCATGTAGTGCTACAGATACTACCTAGGTATCTCTATAACACATAATATTATACATTAGCAAGAGCACTAGATAACAGCACTATTACCTGTCATGTAGTGCTACAGATACTACCTAGGTATCTCTATAACACACAATATTATACATTAGCAAGAGCACTAGATAACAGCACTATTACCTGTCATGTAGTGCTACAGATGGTACCTAGGTATCTCTATAACACAATATTATACATTAGCAAGAGCACTAGATAACAGCACTATTACCTGTCATGTAGTGCTACAGATACTACCTAGGTTTCTCTATAACACAATATTATACATTAGCAAGATCACTAGATAACAACACTATTACCTGTAATGTAGTGCTACAGATACTACCTAGGTATCTCTATAACATAATATTATACATTAGCAAGAGCACTAGATAACAGCACTATTACCTGTAATGTAGTGCTACATATACTACCTAGGTATCTCTATAACATAATATTATACATTAGCAAGAGCACTAGATAACAGCACTATTACCTGTCATGTAGTGCTACAGATGCTACCTAGGTATCTCTATAACACAATATTATACATTAGCAAGAACACTAGATAACAGCACTATTACCTGTCATGTAGTGCTACAGATACTACCTAGGTATCTCTATAACACACAATATTATACATTAGCAAGAGCACTAGATAACAGCACTATTACCTGTCATGTAGTGCTACAGATACTACCTAGGTATCTCTATAACACATAATATTATACATTAGCAAGAGCACTAGATAACAGCACTATTACCTGTCATGTAGTGCTACAGATACTACCTAGGTATCTCTATAACACACAATATTATACATTAGCAAGAGCACTAGATAACAGCACTATTATCTGTCATGTAGTGCTACAGATACTACCTAGGTATCTCTATAAGACACAATATTATACATTAGCAAGAACACTAGTTAACAGCACTATTACTTGTCATGTAGTGCTACAGATACTACCTAGGTATCTCTATAACACACAATATTATACATTAGCAAGAGCACTAGATAACAGCACTATTACCTGTCATGTAGTGCTACAGATACTACCTAGGTATCTCTATAACACACAATATTATACATTAGCAAGAGCACTAGATAACAGCACTATTACCTGTAATGTAGTGCTACATATACTACCTAGGTATCTCTATAACACAATATTATACATTAGCAAGAGCACTAGATAACAGCACTATTACCTGTAATGTAGTGCTACATATACTACCTAGGTATCTCTATAACACATAATATTATACATTAGCAAGAGCACTAGATAACAGCACTATTACCTGTCATGTAGTGCTACAGATACTACCTAGGTATCTCTATAACATAATATTATACATTAGCAAGAGCACTAGATAACAGCACTATTACCTGTCATGTAGTGCTACAGATACTACCTAGGTATCTCAATAACATAATATTATACATTAGCAAGAGCACTAGATAACAGCACTATTATCTGTCATGTAGTGCTACAGATACTACCTAGGTATCTCTATAACACACAATATTATACATTAGCAAGAGCACTAGATAACAGCACTATTACCTGTCATGTAGTGCTACAGATACTACCTAGGTATCTCTATAACACAATATTATACATTAGCAAGAGCACTAGATAACAGCACTATTACCTGTCATGTAGTGCTACAGATACTACCTAGGTATCTCTATAACACATAATATTATACATTAGCAAGAGCACTAGATAACAGCACTATTACCTGTCATGTAGTGCTACAGATGCTACCTAGGTATCTCTATAACACACAATATTATACATTAGCAAGAGCACTAGATAACAGCACTATTACCTGTCATGTAGTGCTACAGATGCTACCTAATTATCTCTATAACACACAATATTATACATTAGCAAGAGCACTAGATAACTGCACTATTACCTGTCATGTAGTGCTACAGATACTACCTAGGTATCTCTATAACACAATATTATACATTAGCAAGAGCACTAGATAACAGCACTATTACCTGTCATGTAGTGCTACAGATGGTACCTAGGTATCTCTTCAGCACAGAATATCATAGGCACAAAGCTAATTTTATAATAGAAGTAAATTAATAATAGAAGTCAATTGGAAACTTTTTTTAAATGGTTTGTTCTGTCTGAATCACAAAAGAACATTTTTGGATTTCATTTCCTTTTAAACATTAGTCTTGTTTTTTTCCAATATTTAAACAAATAAAAACATCTGTATTTTATGCTCAGGTAATCTTTAAAAATTAAAATATATATATACTGTATTTGTGAATGTCTTAGGATCAAGCAATAACTTTTATCTTGCAAAAGATTCTTAATTAAAAACAAAACATTACAGTACAATATCGTGATGGTTTCTGGGCAGTACATAAGTGCCCATCTTGCATTACCCATTTCCATTAATGGGTGTTTGAAATCAAACTACATTTCGCTTATGAATAATGAATATTGTTTTATTTACAATCAATAACTATAAGGAGACATAGGCAAAACATAGTAATCCCATCTGAAAAACAATTTAACCAATTGCTATAACTTTTTTATTGAGTTTATAATAAGCTGTCACAGCAACTGATAAACATATAAAATACAAGTAACATCTTATATCAAATATGTTGCACATGTGTTTCATAGCAAAATGATGTAATGTAACAAAGCTTACAATTCATACAATAGAGGAGACTTAAGAGAAGCCATTAAAAGTTCACAGGCGGTACATACATAATAAATACTAATTTGAATTAATACTATGTAATGGCTTCTCTTAAGTCTCCTCTATTGTATGAATTGTAATCCATTTGTATTGCAATTTTCATGTGTCTAGCAACTTGCAGTCTGTTTTAACTTTTTTTTATTTGTGTTTGCGTGGCAATGAAATAGTTAATTCTATGGCTCACACTGCATAAATAGACGGAGTTTTCACAGAGCTCCTTGTCTATGAGTAAGCGCCTGTAGGGGGCGCGAAACGCGTAAGATATGAGTGCATGTTTTAACCTGCCATGTCTGTAGTTTGGGAGTGAGTGCCTGCCGTTCCTTTTTGTTCCTAAAAAGTTTAACAAACAAATACAGGGGAAATTGAGGGCCCTGTTCCTGTGGGAACTTACAATCTAGATAGGTAGGAGGGTAAGAAACAGGAAGTGGGGACTGCAAAGGTGAGAATGATGTTAGTTTGGAGCTATTAGGCAAGTGGAATTAATTTGTTACTGATTTGGAGATAGGCTTCCCTGAACAAAAAGGTCTTTAGGGAGCGTTTAAAGGAGGAAAGGTTATGGGAAAGTCTGACAGCTTGAGGAAGTGTGTTCCAGATGGTGGGTGCCGCACGAGAGAAGTCCAGTAGTCTAGCATGCGAGGAATTGATGGTAGAAGATGCAAGGAGCAGCTCATTGTTGGATCTTAGGGGGCGGGCTGGAGTATATTTGTTGATGAGTGAGGACAGGTAGGGGGGATGCATTGGTAAGGACTTTGTAGGTCAGGGTGAGAATTTTGTATTTAATTCTGCTGTGAATGGGAAGCCAGTGAAGGGACTCGCAGAGAGGTGCAGCAGATACAGAGCGTCGGGAGAGGTGGATTAGCCTAGCAGAGGCATTTAGGATGGATTGAAGAGGGGAGAGGAGGGAGAGAGGGATGCCAGTTAGTAGGTTATTACAGTAGTCAAGTCGTGAATATACCAGGGAGTAGATTAGCTGTTTAGTAGTTTCAGCACTCAGAAATGGACGGATTTGGAGATATTGCATAGGTGGTTGTGACAGGATGAAGAGAGCAATTGGATGTGAGGTATGAAGGACAGATTGTAGTCAAGTGTAACTCCTAGGCAGCAGACTTGGGGTGATGGGGAGATAGTGGTGTCACCAACAGTGATTTAAAAGTTAGAAACCGGGGTAGAATTAGAGGGGTGGATTAGAAGGAGCTCAATCTTGGACATGTTGATTTTTAGGTGGTGAGAGGCCATCCAAGAAGAAATGCCAGATAAGCAGACACTGATGTGAGAAAGGACATAAGGAGAGAGTGCAGGGGTGGATAGGTAGATCTTTTATCTTTTACCATAGAGGTGATAGTTGAAGCCATACCTACTGATAAGTTTACCCAGTGAGGAAGTATAAATAGATAAGAGTAGAGGACCCAGAACAGAGCCTTGAGGTACTCCAACAGACAGAGGCAATGGATAGGAGGAGTCACCAGCAAAGGAGACAGAAAAGGACCTATTAGAGAGATAAGAGTGGATCCAGGAAAGGGCAGTGTCAGAGAGCTTAAGTGAGCTGAGAGTCCGTAGGAGAAGGGGATGGTCAATGGTGTCAAAGGCAGCAGAGAGGTCAAGTACAATAAGTATTGAGTAGTGGCCATTGTTTTTAGCAGAAAGAAGATTGTTAGTAACCTTGGTGAGGGCAGTCTCAGTTGAGTGTTAGGGACGGAAGCCAGATTGCAAGGGGTCAAGCAATGAGTTGGAGGACAAGAAGTGGTTTAGGCGATCGAAAGCTAGTTTTTCCAGGACTTTTGAAGCTAGTGGAAGCAGTGATATGAGTCGGTAGTTTGCAGGAGAATTGGGGTTGAGGGAGAGTTTTTTGAGAATGAGGGTGACCTTTGCATGTTTTAAGGAAGATGGGAATGAACCGATAGTAAGGGATAGGTTGAATATGTGAGTAAGAGCTGGAGTGAGGGTAGAAGACAGAGAAGGCATTAGATGTGAAGGGATAGGGTCAAGTGGGCTGGTAGTGAGGTGTGAGGAAGACAATAGGGAACTTACTTCATTCTCAGTGGTTGAGGGGAAGGTGCTGAAATCTTTCAGCCAATAGAAATGCAAGGGACGCCATCTTGGATGGCATCACTTGCATTGAAGTACCAGTTTACGGCGGCGACCGTATGAAGAGGATGCTCTGCGCCGGATGTCTTCAGGATGGGCCAGCTCCGTGCCGGATGGATGAAGATAGAAGATGCCGTCTGGGTGAAGACTTCTTGCTGCCTGGATGAGGACTTCTCCGGCTGAATGAAGATGGAAGAGGTCGTCCAGATCAAGACTTCTTGCCGCCTGGATGAGGACTTCACCGGCTGGATGGATCCTTCTAGCGAGACTTCAAGAACTGTAAGTGGATCGTCGGGGGTTAGTGTTAGGTTTTGTTAAGGTTTTTTTGGGTGGGTTTTATTTTTAGATTAGGGTCTGGGCATGTAAAAGAGTTAAATGCCCTTTTCAGGGCAATGGGTAGCTTAGTTTATGTAAACTATGTTTTTATTTGGGGGGGTTGGTTGGTTGGGTGGTAGATTTAACTGTTGGGGGGTGTTTGTAATTTTTTGCAATGTAAAAGAGCTATCTTTGGGGCAATGCCCCACAAAAGGCCCTTTTAAGGGCCATTGGTAGTTTATTGTAGGCTAGGTTTTTTTTTATTTGTTTGTTTTTTAGATTGATTGATTGATTAGATTAGGTGTAATTCTTTTTTATTTTTGATAATTTGGTTTTTTATTTTTCGTAATTTAGTGTTTTTTTTTTTGTTTTTTTTGTAACTTAGTGTTTGTTTTTTTCTGTAATTTAATACTTTTAATAATGTTTAATTGTATATTGAAATAATTTGAGTAGGGTTAGGTTTCTTTAATATGTAATGTAGTTTATTCAATTGGTATTTTAATTTAATTGTAGTATAATATTTAGGGTAGGTTAAATAATAGTTTAAAATAGTTTATTTTAATTCTACAGGTAAGTTTAAATTTATATTAAGATAGGGATGTTGTAATTTTAATTTAACGATAGGGGGTTGGTAGGTTTAGGGGTTAATAGCTTAATTTAGTTTTTGGAGATGTGGGGGGCTGACGGTTTAGGGGTTAATAGTTTTAGTTAGTGGTAGTGATGTGGGAGGCCAGAGGTTTAGGAGTTAATAAGTTTATTTAGGTTGCGGTGGGGTCGGGGAGAGAGGCAGGATAGGAGTTAATAAGTTTATTTAGGTTGCGGCGGGGTTGGGGAGCGGCGGAATAGGGGTTAATACATTTTATTTAGGTTGCGGTGATGTCGGGGCGGCAGATTAGGTGTGTTTAGACTCAGGGTTTATGTTAGGGTGTTAGGTGTAAACGTTACTTGTTTTCTAACATAGAAATCAATGGGTTATATTTATTTGTCTTGCAGCATCGAACATAAGCTTTCACTGCTTTCAGACTCCCGTTGATTTCTATGGCATCCGCGGCCTCCAGGGTGGCGGATTGAAACCAGGTGCACTGCGTCCGAACAGCCATGAGCGTACCTGTTAAAAGTTTGATAACTGGGAAAAAGTGTCAGATAGAGCCGAATGTGTATTCGGAACATCTGTAATGACGTAAGGATTGAGACCGGCGGATCGAATGTTACGTCACAAATTTAAACTTTTGCCGGTCTTGAGGCTTTGATAATTAGGTCGGATCAATCCCACAACAATTACGATGCGGAATTCCGGCGTATTTGTGGTTGATACGTTGATAGATAGGCCTCTATATGTCAAGTCCTAAATAAGGAAATATGATTTATGAACGAAAAGGTTGCTCCAGCCCAAAAGATAAATCAACAGACCTTTATTGCAATGCTTAATGGTCCCAAGAAAACAAACAACAATGTTTCAGACCTCTCACAGGTCCTTAGTCATGACCCTTCGCTCCGTGTCCGGTGTTGGTTGCTGTTCCCTACCTTGTATTGTAAGGAAAAATGATTGTTAATTTATAAAATTGTGAGATTGTAACATAATGTACAGATTTGTATTTAACCAGGACATCTAAAATCAGAACCACTGCTATTTTTTATATATATATATATATATATATATATATATATATATATATATATATATATATATATATATATATATACGTGTGTGTGTGTGTGTATATATATATATGTATATATGAATATGTATATATATATATATATATATATATATATATATATATATATATATATATATATATATATATATATATATATATATATATATATATATATATACTGTATATATACTGTATATATTATAAACTATATATATATATATATATATATATATATAAATACACAGTATATATCAGTATATATGAGAGCATCTAGAGAAAAGTCATATTTTACATATATAAATATAGGGAGAAAATGATTATTTTTATATACTATTATTATATTGCATTTCTTTATTTAGGTTAAATTGAAGGATGAAGATATGACCTTTGCCCTAAAGTGTATTAAGAAGAAACACATTGTAGATACGCATCAACAGGAACACGTGTACTGGGAGAAAAACATTCTGCAGCAGATAAACTGTTCCTTCATAATCAGGTAAATGTCAACCGCTGTGGCAAAGCCATATGATCAAAGGGATAGTAAAGTCACAATTAAACGTGCAGGATTCAGATAGAGCAGGTCATTTTAATACACTTTTAAATTCACTTCTATTTTCAAATGTGCTTCGTTCTCTTAGTATCTCTTGTTAAAAAATGAATACACATAAAAAATGCTGCTGGGGCGCGATCCGATATATGGCGTAGGTTTCGGTGCAAGCGAGGGAACCCGCGCCGCCCGTAATTTCCCCTCGCACATCGGGGTATTACATATACCCCGCCGGCAGTTCATAAAGTGCGTAAGTCGGATGTCCAGAAATGAGCGTAACTACAAATTTCTGGAGTCGCTAGTGATTTACGGCACTTTAGAAACTGCCTGCGCCTAAGAAAACTAACTAAAATATTAAATCTCCCGTAACTGTCTAACACGCCTCCCAAAAATAAGCCCGATACGTATACCCCTATATCAGCAATCCCCCCTCTCACTCCTAATAATAAATGTATTAACCCCTAGACCGACAACCCCCCACAATGCAATAAGCCTAATTATTAACCCCTAAACCGCCATAGCCAACACCGCAATAAACATATCCTAGTATTAACCCCTAAACCGCCGTAGCCCACATAGTCTATTAAATCTATTAACCCCTAATCTGCCGCCGCCAACGTCGCCGCCACTATAATAAAGTTATTAACCCCTAAACCTAAGTCTAACCCTAACACCCGCCTTAATTATTATTTAAATAAATCTAAATAATATTACTATTATTAACTAAATTATTCCTATTTAAAACTAAATACCTACCTATAAAATAAACCCTAAGATAGCTACAATATAATTAATAATTACATTGTAGCTATTTTAGGATTTATTTTTATTTTACAGGCAACTTTGTATTTATTTTAACTAGGTACAATAGCTTAGGTTAGGGTTTATTTTACAGGTAAATTTGTAATTATTTTATCTAGGTAGCTATTAAATAGTTATTAACTATTTAATAGCTATTGTACCTAGTTAAAATAAATACAAAGTTGCCTGTAAAATAAAAATAAATCCTAAAATAGCTACAATGTAATTATTAATTATATTGTAGCTATCTTAGGGTTTATTTTATAGGTAAGTATTTAGTTTTAAATAGGAATAATTTAGTTCATAATAGTAATATTTATTTAGATTTATTAAAATAATATTTAAGTTAGGGGGGTATTAGGGTTAGACTTAGGTTTAGGGGTTAATAACTTTATTATAGTGGCGGCGACGTTGGCGGCGGCAGATTAGGGGTTAATAGATTTAATAGGCTATGTGGGCTACGGCAGTTTAGGGGTTAATACTAGGATAGGTTTATTGCGGTGTGGGCTATGGCGGTTTAGGGGTTAATACTAGGATAGGTTTATTGCGGTGTGGGCTATGGTGGTTTAGGGGTTAATACTAGGATAGGTTTATTGTGGTGGTGGCTATGGCGTTTTAGGGATTAATGCACTTTATTAGTTATTGCGGTGGGGGATTGCGGTTGACAGGTAGATAGACATTGTGCATGCGTTAGGTGTTAGTTTTTTTTTTGCAGGCATTTTAGGGAGTTACGGTGCTCCCATACTCAGCGCAAGGCCTGCTACAGCTGCATTTTATGGCGAGGTGAAAATGAAGTAAGATTTCTCCATTTTTGCCACGTAAGGCCTTGCGCTGGATATTGGATACCGACTTACGACGTGGTCCCATGTTAGCCTATGGGAGTAAAAATTGCGAGCCACGGGTGAAATATACGTGCCGCATTTAGATGCGCCGCTGTATATAGGATACCAAAAACGTGCAAAAACCGGCGTCGCCGGCTTTTGCGGGCGACGCTGCATATTGGATCAGGCCCCTGGTTGGTGCCTGCACACATTTGTCTGTTGTGATTGGCTAACAAGATGTGTTTATCTAGCTGTCAGTAGTGCAATGCTGCTCCTTCAGCAAAGGATAAGAAGAGAATGAAGCAAATTTGATAATAGAAGTAAATTGGGAAAGTTGTTTAAATTGTTATGTTCTGTCTGAACCAGTGAAAGGGAAAGATAGAAGCTGCCAGTTCTTTAGGTTTTGTCACTGTGAATGCCATTGATTTATCACAATATTTTGCTTGTTTGTGACTGATAACGATTTCTGAATGTTATTTGGATTTGCCATTGTGTTTTTTTCTGAGAGCAGAATTAAAAAATGCATCTGCCGATAATACCTCTGTAGCGCAAAACCGTTACCTCCTGAAACCTCCATTGTCTGTGTCGTTAATCTCTCATCTTCATAATAATCAAACAAAAACGTGCACAAGTAACGACAAACAAAACGTGCCCAAGTAATGACAAACAAAACATGCACAAGTAAGGACAAACGGCTAGATTACGAGTTTTGCGGTAAGCTTAAAAAGCAGCGTTAACAGGTCCTAACGCTGCTTTTTTACTACCGCTGCTATTACGAGTCTTGCAGGTTTAGGGGCACTTTTTTGGCCTTAACGCAAATCAACTTACATAAATTGCGTATAGTCTTTTTTCAATGGGACTTGCATAGCGCCGGTATTACGAGTTTGTAGATTCCCAACGCATTTTAAAGTCAGTAGTTATGAGTTTTACACTACAAAGCTGTAGCATAAAACTCATAACTAAAGTGTTACAAAGTACACTAACACCCATAAACTACCTATTAATCCCTAAACGGAGGCCCTTCCGCATAGCAAACACTATAATAAAAATATTAACCCCTAATCTGCCGCTCCGGACATCGCCGCCACTATAATAAACATATTAACCCCTAAACCGCCGTACTCCCTCATCACAAACACTACTTAATATTATTAACCCCTAATCTGCTGTCCCTAACATCGCCGCCACCTACCTACATTTATTAACCCCTAATCTGCCGCCCCCAACGTCGCCGCCACTAACGGAATTAAGGTTGAAAAAATCCTATTAGCTGATTGGATCAGCCAATAGGATTGAACTTCAATCCTATTGGCTGATCCAATCAGCCAATAGGATTGAGCTTGCATTCTATTGGCTGTTCCAATCAGCCAATGGAATGCAAACTCTATCCTATTGGCTGATCCAATCAACCAATAGGATTTTTTCAACCTTAATTCTGGTGGCTGATAGAATTCTAACAGCCATTCGGAATCTAAGGGACGCCATCTTGGATGACGTCATTTAAAGGAACCTTCATTCGTCGTTAGTCCGTCGGAAGAAGAGGATGCTCTGTGCCGGATGTCTTGAAGATGGACTCGCTCCGCGCCGGATGGATGAAGATAGAAGATGCCGTCTGGATGAAGACTTCTGCCCGTCTGGAGGACCACTTCTGTCCATCTGGAGGACCTCTTCTGCCCGTCTGGAGGACCACTTCTGCCGGCTTCGTTGAGGACATCTTGCCACTTGGATGAAGACTTGTCCCGGGAAGTGAATCTTCGGGGGTTAGTGTTAGGATTTTTTAAGGGTGTATTGGGTGGGTTTTATTTTTAGGTTAGGGCTTTGGCCAGCAATAGAGCTAAATGCCCTTTTAAGGGCAATGCTCATGCAAATGCCCTTTTCAGGGCAATGGGGAGCTTAGGTTTTTTTAGTTAGGCTTTTATTTGGGGGGGTTGGTTGTGTGGGTGGTGGGTTTTACTGTTGGGGGAGTTGTGTGTATTTTCTTTTTCAGGTAAAAGAGCTGATTTCTGTGGGACAATGCCCTTTTAAGGGCTATTGGTAGTTTAGTTTAGGCTAGGTTTTTTTTATTTTGGGGGGGCTTTTTTATTTTTATAGGGCTCTTAGATTAGGTGTAATAAGTTTAAAGATCTTGTAATTTGCTTTTTATTTCCTGTAATTTAGTGTTTTTGTTTTTTTTAATTTAGCTAATTTTATTTAATTTATTTAATTGTATTTCATTTAGGTAATTTATTTATTTGTAAGGTTAGGTTAGGTGTTAGTGTAACTTAGGTTAGGTTTTATTTTACAGGTCAATTTGTATTTATTTTAGCTAGGTAGTTAGTAAATAGTTAATAACTATTTAGTAACTATTTTACCTAGTTAAAATAAATACAAACTTGCCTGTAAAATAAAAATAAACCCTAAGCTAGATACAATGTAACTATTAGTTATATTGTAGCCATCTTAGGGTTTATTTTACAGGTAAGTATTTAGTTTTAAATAGGAGTAATTTAGGTAATAATAGTAGGTTTTATTTATATTTATTTTAATTATATTTGTTAGGGGGTGTTAGGGTTAGACTTAGGTTTAGGGGTTAATACATTTAGTATAGTGGCGGCGAAGTTGGGGGTGGCAGATTAGGGGTTAATAAATGTAGGTAGGTGGCAGCGATGTTAGGGACGGTAGTATAGGGGTTAATACTATTTAACCTCTTAAGGACATATGACGGAATTTTTCCGTCATAAAACAATTGAGCAACTTGAAAGCTGTGTCCTTAAAGGGTTAACTAGTGTTTGCGATGCGGGAATATGGCGGTTTAGGGGTTAATATGTTTATTATACTGGCGACGATGTCCGGAGCGGTAGATTAGGGGTTAATAAATATAATGTAGGTGTCGGCGATGTCGGGGGTGGCAGGTTAGGGGTTAATAAGTGTAAGATAAGGGGTGTTTAGACTCAGGGTTCATGTTAGGGTGTTAGGTGTAAACATAACTTTTATTTCCCCATAGGAATCAATGGGGCTGCGTTACTGAGTTATATGCTGCTTTTTTGCAGGTGTTAGACTTTTTCTCAGCCGGCTCTCCCCATTGATGTCTATGGGGAAATCGTGCACGAGCACGTATAACCAGCTCACCACTGACTTAAGCAGCGCTGGTATTGGAGTGCAGTGTGGAGCACAATTTTGCTCTACGCTCACTTCTTGCCTGCAGGTAAGTGAGCGGTGAGAATAAACTACACGTTAGCAACGCACCCCTCTTACCGCAAAACTTGTAATCTAGGTGAAAATGTGCACAAGTAACAACAAACAAAATGTGCACAAGTAACGACAAACAAAACAAGCACAATTAACTACAAATAAAACATGCACAAGTAACGACAAATAAAATGTGCACAATTAACAACAAACAAAACGTGCACAAGTAACAACAAACAAAACGTGCACAAGTAACAACAAACAAACACCTAGATTACGAGTTTTGCGTTAGAGGCTGTGCGGTGCTAACGAGCAGTTTTCCCTCACCGCTCACTTACCTACAGCGCTGGTATTACGAGTTTTCAGAAACTCGTCGTTAAAAGACAAGAAGTGAGCGTTGGGCAAAATTTTGCTCATTAGCGCACTTCTGATTGGAATAGCCAATAGAATGCAAGCTAAATCCTATTGGCTGATTGGATCAGCCAATAGGATTGAACTTCAATCATATTGGCTGATTGCATCATCCAATAGGATTTTTTCTACCTTAATTCCATTTGGCTGATAGAATTCTATCAGCCAATCGGAATCTAAGGGACGTCATCTTGGATGACATCACTTAAAGGTACCTTCATTCGGTTTTAGTCGTCGCCAGAAGAGGATGCTCTGTGTCGGATGTCTTGAAGATGGACCCACTCTGCGCCGGATGGATGAAGATAGAAGATGCCGTCTGGATGAAGACTTCTTCCTGTCTGGAGGACCACTTCTGCCCGGCTCGAATGAAGACTTCTGCCCGTCTGGAGGACCACTTCGCCCGGCTTGGATGAAGACGTCTCCCGGTAAGTCGATCTTCAGGGGGTTAGTGTTATGTTTTTTTAAGGGTGTATTGGGTGGGTTTTATTTTTAGGTTAGGGACTTTGGGCGGCAAAAGAGCTAACTGCCCTTTAAAGGGCAATGCCCATCCAAATGCCCTTTTCAGGGCAATGGGGAGCTTAGGTTTTTTTAGATAGGTTTTTATTTGGGGGGTTGGTTAGTGGGTGGTGGGTTTTACTGTTGGGGGGTTGTTTTTTTCTTTACAGGTAAAAGAGCTGATTACTTTGGTGCAATGCCCCGCAAAAGGCCCTTTTAAGGGCTATTGGTAGTTTAGTTTAGGCTAGGGGTTTTTTTTATTTTGGGGGGGCTTTTTTATTTTAATAGGGCTATTAGATTAGGTGTAATTAGTTTAAATTTCTGTAATTTGTTTATTATTTTATGTAATTTAGTGTTTGTTTTTTGTAGCTAATTTAATTTAGGTAATTGTATGTAATTTATTTAATTGTATTTAATTTAGTTAATTGATTTAATTGTAGTGTAGTGTTAGGTGTAATTGTAACTTAGGTTAGGTTTTATTTTACAGGTACTTTTGTATTTATTTTAGCTAGGTAGTTATTAAATAGTTAATAAATATTTAGTAACTATTCTACCTAGTTAAAATAAATACAAACTTGCCTGTAAAATAAAAATAAATCCTAAGCTAGCTACAATGTAACTATTAGTTATATTGTAGCAAGCTTAGGGTTTATTTTACAGGTAAGTATTTAGTTTTAAATAGGAATAATTTAGTTAATGATAGGAATTTTTAGTTAGATTTATTTTAATTATATTTAAGTTAGGGGGTGTTAGGGTTAGGGCTAGACTTAGATTTAGGGGTTAATAACTTTAATATAGTGGCGGCGATGTTGGGGGCGGCAGATTAGGGGTTAATAAATGTAGGTAGGTGGCGGCGATGTTAGGGACGGCAGATTAGGGGTTAATAATATTTAGCTAGTGTTTTCGAGGCGGGAGTGCGGCGGTTTAGGGGTTAATATATTTATTATTGTGGCGGTGATGTCCGGTTCGGCAGATTAGGGGTTAAAATTTTTCTTTTAGTGTTTGCGATGTGGGGGGGCCTTGGTTTAGGGGTTAATAGGTAGTTTATGGGTGTTAGTGTACTTTTTAGCACTTTAGTTAAGAGTTTTATGCTACGGCGTTGTAGTGTAAAACTCTTAACTACTGACTTTAAAATGCGGTACAAGTCTTGACAGGAGAGGGTGTACCGCTCACTTTTTGGCAGACTCGTAATACCGGCGCTATAAAAGTCCCATTGAAAAAAGAGGATACGCAATTTTTTGTAAGTGGATTTGCGGTATTTCCAAGTCTGGCCAAAAAAGTGAGCGGTACACCTGTACCTGCAAGACTCGTAATACCAGCGGGCGTTAAAAAGCAGCGTTAGGACCTCTTAATGCTGCTTTTTAAGCCTAACGCACAACTCGTAATCTAGCCGAAAATGTGCACAAGTAACGCAAAACAAAATGTGCACAAGTAACAATAAACAAAACGTGCACATGTATGGACAAACAAAACATGCACAAGTAACGACAAACAAAACATGCACAAGTAACGACAAACAAAATGTGCACAAGTAACAACAAACAAAATGTGCACAAGTAAAGACAAACAAAATGGTGATATAAAAAAGGATGTTTGGCAGCTTTTAATTTGACAATAATTCTTAGTAAACAATAATAGGAAACTGCTACAAAATTATATTTTAGTGATGTTTTCCTGTCTACATCAGCAAATAGGACAGCAATTCTCAGGGGTTTTCAGGCCAATGTGATTCCAAAAATACTCTGATCATAAAGTGCAAAGTGCTCTATTGATAATATTCATCTGTATGTCTGAGACTGGAACATCTGAAATTGAAACATTTATTCTTTCATGATACTATTCTGAGACAACCTTATGGGCTTAAATACATCTCTGATTTGCTGCTGGTCTCAGATTCCAAAACACACTAATTTGTTCTACTGTCCACTTAAACTGCTTCATCTGACGCATGTCCCTCGTTGTATGAGATCTATCAGCATTTGTTTCAGTTCTGTCACACATTATTATTCAGTAGACCAGACTGTGTATGCTGCTATTTGCACAGAATTTAGTGCAACATTCAGTTTTTATCTATGATGGAGATGTGATACCTATTGATATTTATAAAGAATGAATAATGTCTAAGGATTCAGTGAAACTTCACAATTTGAAAATGTCTATCTGTGATAGAATTTGATCCCTGTGTAAATTTTATAAATGTTTCTTAAAAAATAATCTTAAAGGGACATTGTAACATAAGAATGAAATGCTCTAATTTGTTAGAGTATGTGATTTATACATTACTGACACCTGTAAATGATGTTCTGCTTGGAAGCTGCAAGGCTTCCAACTCCTGAGCAGAACTTAATTAAACCCTTTGCCGGGTTTGATACCTCAGCTAAAAGTAAAATGATTAGTAACCCTATAATCATGTTTGTGTGCATCTTTGATACTAAAGTGAGTGGGTTGGCAATTACTGTAAATATCATCTTTATTTCTGTCAACTGGGATACAAGTTCTAATACATTTGTGCTTAAAATATAATAATGCATTTTTATTTATTCTCATAGCGATGAATGTCATCAATTCTTTAAACCCCCTTTTACAACGCATTTTACAGCAATACACTTCAGTCCATTCTGGCTGTCATGGGGTTAACAGCGATGTAATGTAGTCATTTTCTACATGCAGGGAACATAAATGCTGATACATTAATTCTACAGTGCGAGGGGTGCTCAGATTGTGCAGAAATATCTTTATCTGTGCTGTTTGTTATTTTCTGTCGTTTTGTTTAGAAAATCAGTCAGATTGCATTGTGACAAACTTGCTAACACATGCCATTTGTATAGACATAAGTGTTGGAGTGTATTAGGGACAACATTATTCACTCTCAGTCTCAACAGATGCTTTTATAGCAAACAATGTTGGTAATTATAAGATACTTTAGTAAATAGATGAATCTGCTCATGAATACAGGAGACACATATTAATGACACACAAATCTGCAGTTTGCAGATCCACTATCTTGGCAGCTTAACTCCAGTCACAGATGTCACCCTTGTCTGCATATTTTACAGGCTCTACAGAACGTTCAGAGATGCCAAGTATGTCTATATGCTCCTGGAAGTGTGCCTCGGAGGCGAGCTTTGGAGTATTCTACGAGACACGTAAGTTATGCTGCAAATGTTTTTTTGTTTTTTATTTCTTCTGTTATGTGTGATCAGTCCACGGGTCATCATTACTTCTGGGATATTATCTCCTCCCCTACAGGAAGTGCAAGAGGATTCACCCAGCAGAGCTGCATATAGCTCCTCCCCTCTACGTCACTTCCAGTCATTCTCTTGCACCCAGCAACTAGATAGGATGTGTGAGAGGACTATGGTGATTATACTTAGTTTTTATAACTTCAATCAAAAGTTTGTTATTTTACAATAGCACCGGAGCGTGTTATTGCCTCTCTGGCAGAGTTTGAAGAAGAATCTACCAGAGTTTTTACTATGATTTTAACCGGAGTAGTTAAGATCATATTGCTGTTTCTCGGCCATCTGAGGGAGGTAAAAGCTTCAGATCAGGGGACAGCGGGCAGATGAATCTGCATTGAGGTATGTAGCAGTTTTTATTTTCTGAATGGAATTGATGAGAAAATCCTGCCATACCGTTATAATGACATGTATGTATACTCTACACTTCAGTATTCTGGGGATGGTATTTCACCGGAATTACTCTGTTAAAAGTACATTAAACCTTTTAATAGGTATTTATTATGTTAAACGTTTTTGCTGGAATGTAGAATCGTTTGCATTTTCTGAGGTACTGAGTGAATAAATATTTGGGCATTATTTTTCCACTTGGCAGTTGCTTGTTTTAATTGTGACAGTTTCGTTTCTCTCTCACTGCTGTGTGTGAGGGGGAGGGGCCGTTTTTGGCGCTCTTTGCTACGCATCAAAAAATTCCAGTCAGTTACTCTTGTGTTTCCTGCATGATCCGGTTCATCTCTAACAGAACTCAGGGGTCTTCAAACTTCTTTGGAGGGAGGTAGATTCTCTCAGCAGAGCTGTGAGACTTATATATTGACTGTGATTAAAAACGTTGCTCTGTAATTTTTATGTTTCAAATTTAATTATTGTTACTTTACTAATGGGAACAAACCTTTGCTAAAAGTTGTGTTGTTTTTAAGGATTGATGCTATAACTGTCTTTCAGTTCATTATTTCAACTGTCATTTAATCGTTTAGTGCTCTTTGAGGCACAGTACGTTTTTGTTAAATAAGATTGTAACCAAGTTGCAAGTTTATTGCTAGTGTGTTAAACATGTCTGATTCAGAGGAAGATATCTGTGTCATTTGTTCCAATGCCAAGGTGGAGCCCAATAGAAATTTATGTACTAACTGTATTGATGCTACTTTAAATAAAAGCCAATCTGTACAAATTGAACAAATTTCACCAAACAGCGAGGGGAGAGTTATGCCGACTAACTCGCCTCACGTGTCAGTACCTGCATCTCCCGCCCGGGAGGTGCGTGATATTATGGCGCCTAGTACATCTGGGCGGCCATTACAGATAACATTACAAGATATGGCTACTGTTATGACTGAAGTTTTGGCTAAATTACCAGAACTAAGAGGCAAGCGTGATCACTCTGGGGTGAGAACAGAGTGCGCTGATAATACTAGGGCCATGTCTGATACTGCGTCACAGCTTGCAGAACATGAGGACGGAGAGCTTCATTCTGTGGGTGATGGTTCTGATCCAAACAGATTGGATTCAGATATTTCAAATTTTAAATTTAAATTGGAGAACCTCCGTGTATTACTAGGGGAGGTTTTAGCGGCTCTTAATGATTGTAACACTGTTGCAATACCAGAAAAATTGTGTAGGTTGGATAAATACTTTGCGGTACCGGCGAGTACTGACGTTTTTCCTATACCTAAGAGACTAACTGAAATTGTTACTAAGGAGTGGGATAGACCCGGTGTGCCGTTCTCACCCCCTCCAATATTTAGAAAGATGTTTCCAATAGACGCCACCACACGGGACTTATGGCAAACGGTCCCTAAGGTGGAGGGAGCAGTTTCTACTTTAGCTAAGCGTACCACTATCCCGGTGGAGGATAGCTGTGCTTTTTCAGATCCAATGGATAAAAAATTAGAGGGTTACCTTAAGAAAATGTTTGTTCAACAAGGTTTTATATTGCAACCCCTTGCATGCATCGCGCCGATTACGGCTGCGGCAGCATTTTGGATTGAGTCTCTGGAAGAGAACCTTAGTTCAGCTACGCTGGACGACATTACGGACAGGCTTAGAGTCCTTAAACTAGCTAATTCATTCATTTCGGAGGCCGTAGTACATTTAACCAAACTTACGGCTAAGAACTCAGGATTCGCCATTCAGGCACGTAGGGCGCTGTGGCTAAAATCCTGGTCAGCTGATGTAACTTCTAAGTCCAAATTACTTAATATACCTTTCAAGGGGCAAACTTTATTTGGGCCCGGTTTGAAAGAAATTATCGCTGACATTACAGGAGGTAAGGGCCACGCCCTGCCTCAAGACAAAGCCAAAGCTAAGGCTAGACAGTCTAATTTTCGTCCCTTTCGGAATTTCAAAGCAGGAGCAGCATCAACTTCCACTGCACCAAAACAGGAAGGAGCTGTTGCTCGTTACAGACAAGGCTGGAAACCTAACCAGTCCTGGAACAAGGGCAAGCAGGCCAGGAAACCTGCTGCTGCCCCAAAGACAGCATGAACCGAGGGCCCCCGATCCGGGACCGGATCTAGTGGGGGGCAGACTCTCTCTCTTCGCCCAGGCCTGGGCAAGAGATGTTCAGGATCCCTGGGCGCTAGAGATCATATCTCAGGGATACCTTCTAGACTTCAAATTCTCTCCCCCAAGAGGGAGATTTCATCTGTCAAGGTTGTCAACAAACCAGATAAAGAAAGAAGCGTTTCTACGCTGTGTACAAGATCTGTTATTAATGGGAGTGATCCATCCGGTTCCGCGGTCGGAACAAGGACAAGGGTTTTACTCAAACCTGTTTGTGGTTCCCAAAAAAGAGGGAACTTTCAGGCCAATCTTGGATTTAAAGATCCTAAACAAATTCCTAAGAGTTCCATCGTTCAAAATGGAAACTATTCGGACAATCTTACCCATGATCCAAAAGGGTCAGTACATGACCACAGTGGATTTAAAGGATGCTTACCTTCACATACCGATTCACAAAGATCATTACCGGTATCTAAGGTTTGCCTTCTTAGACAGGCATTACCAGTTTGTAGCTCTTCCATTCGGATTGGCTACGGCTCCAAGAATCTTCACAAAGGTTCTGGGTGCCCTTCTGGCGGTATTAAGACCGCGAGGAATTTCGGTAGCTCCGTACCTAGACGACATTCTGATACAAGCTTCAAGCTTTCAAACTGCCAAGTCTCATACAGAGTTAGTTCTGGCATTTCTAAGGTCGCATGGATGGAAAGTGAACGAAAAGAAGAGTTCTCTTTTTCCTCTCACAAGAGTTCCATTCTTGGGGACTCTTATAGATTCTGTAGAAATGAAGATTTATCTGACAGAAGACAGATTAACAAAGCTTCTAAATGCATGCCGTGTCCTTCATTCCATTCAACTCCCGTCAGTAGCTCAATGCATGGAGGTGATCGGCTTAATGGTAGCAGCAATGGACATAGTACCCTTTGCACGTCTACATCTCAGACCGCTGCAATTGTGCATGCTGAGTCAGTGGAATGGGGATTACTCAGACTTGTCCCCTACTCTGAATCTGGATCAAGAGACCAGAAACTCTCTCCTATGGTGGCTTTCTCGGCCACATCTGTCCAGGGGGATGCCATTCAGCAGGCCGGACTGGACAATTGTAACAACAGATGCCAGCCTACTAGGTTGGGGCGCTGTCTGGAATTCTCTGAAGGCTCAGGGACAATGGAATCAGGAGGAAAGTCTCCTGCCAATAAACATTCTGGAATTAAGAGCAGTTCTCCATGCCCTTCTGGCTTGGCCCCAGTTAAAAACTCGGGGGTTCATCAGGTTTCAGTCGGACAACATCACGACTGTAGCTTACATCAACCATCAAGGAGGGACAAGAAGCTCCCTAGCAATGATGGAAGTATCAAAGATAATTCGCTGGGCAGAGTCTCACTCTTGCCACCTGTCAGCAATCCACATCCCGGGAGTGGAGAACTGGGAGGCGGATTTCTTGAGTCGCCAGACTTTTCATCCGGGGGAGTGGGAACTTCATCCGGAGATCTTTGCCCAAATACTTCGACGTTGGGGCAAACCAGAGATAGATCTCATGGCGTCTCGCCAGAACGCCAAACTTCCTCGCTACGGGTCCAGATCCAGGGATCCGGGAGCGGTTCTGATAGATGCCTTGACAGCACCTTGGAACTTCGGGATGGCTTATGTGTTTCCACCCTTCCCGCTGCTTCCTCGATTGATTGCCAAAATCAAACAGGAGAGAGCATCAGTGATTCTAATAGCGCCTGCATGGCCACGCAGGACTTGGTATGCAGATCTAGTGGACATGTCATCCTGTCCGCCTTGGTCTCTACCTCTAAGACAGGACCTTCTGATACAGGGTCCATTCAAACATCAAAATCTAACTTCTCTGAAGCTGACTGCTTGGAAATTGAACGCTTGATTTTATCAAAACGTGGTTTTTCTGAGTCGGTTATTGATACCCTGATACAGGCTAGGAAGCCTGTTACCAGAAGGATTTACCATAAGATATGGCGTAAATACCTATACTGGTGCGAATCCAAAGGTTACTCCTGGAGTAAGGTTAGGATTCCTAGGATATTGTCCTTTCTACAAGAAGGTTTAGAAAAGGGTTTATCGGCTAGCTCATTAAAGGGACAGATCTCAGCTCTGTCCATCTTGTTACACAGGCGTCTGTCAGAAAATCCAGACGTCCAGGCCTTTTGTCAGGCTTTAGCTAGGATCAAGCCTGTGTTTAAATCTGTTGCTCCGCCATGGAGTTTAAACTTAGTTCTTAACGTTTTACAGGGTGTTCCGTTTGAACCCCTTCATTCCATTGATATAAAATTGTTATCTTGGAAAGTTCTGTTTTTAATGGCTATTTCCTCGGCTCGAAGAGTCTCTGAGTTATCAGCCTTACATTGTGATTCTCCTTATCTGATTTTTCACTCAGACAAGGTAGTTCTGCGTACTAAACCTGGGTTCTTACCTAAGGTAGTCACTAACAGGAATATCAATCAAGAGATTGTTGTTCCATCCTTGTGTCCAAATCCTTCTTCAAAGAAGGAACGTCTTCTACACAATCTGGATGTAGTTCGTGCCCTCAAGTTCTACTTGCAGGCAACTAAGGATTTTCGACAAACGTCTTCCCTGTTTGTCGTGTACTCTGGTCAGAGGAGAGGTCATAAGGCTTCGGCTACCTCTCTCTCCTTCTGGCTTCGTAGCATAATTCGTTTAGCCTATGAGACTGCTGGACAGCAGCCTCCTGAAAGAATTACAGCTCATTCTACTAGAGCTGTGGCTTCCACTTGGGCCTTTAAGAATGAGGCCTCTGTTGAACAGATTTGCAAGGCTGCAACTTGGTCTTCGCTTCATACTTTTTCCAAATTTTACAAATTTGACACTTTTGCTTCTTCGGAGGCTATTTTTGGGAGAAAGGTTCTTCAGGCAGTGGTTCCTTCTGTATAATGAGCCTGCCTATCCCTCCCGTCATCCGTGTACTTTTGCTTTGGTATTGGTATCCCAGAAGTAATGATGACCCGTGGACTGATCACACATAACAGAAGAAAACATAATTTATGCTTACCTGATAAATTCCTTTCTTCTGTTGTGTGATCAGTCCACGGCCCGCCCTGTTTTAAGGCAGGTAAATATCTTTTAAATTATACTCCAGTCACCACTTCACCCTTGGTTTCTCCTTTCTCGTTGATTCTTGGTCGAATGACTGGGAGTGACGTAGAGGGGAGGAGCTATATGCAGCTCTGCTGGGTGAATCCTCTTGCACTTCCTGTAGGGGAGGAGATAATATCCCAGAAGTAATGATGACCCGTGGACTGATCACACAACAGAAGAAAGGAATTTATCAGGTAAGCATAAATTATGTTTTTGTGAGCAAAATTATTATTATTATATTTATTATTTACTTATTTATAAAGTGCAAAAAGGTTACACAGTGTTGAACAATGGAATGTCAGGTACATTGGGGCATATTTATCAAACTGAAGGCTCACCGGAAACAGAGTGGACAGAAATCAACCCAATCGAATACGATCGGGTTGATTGACACCCCCTGTTAGCGGCCGATTGTCCGTGAATCTGCAGGGGGCGGTATTGCACCAACAGTTCACAAGAACTGCTGGTGCAATGATAATTGCAGAGAGCGTATGCTTTCGGCATTTATCGATGTGCAGCCGCAGCGGTCATGATCCGCTATATCAGATCATCTCCACTCGCACAATAATAAATATGCCCCATTGTGTTAACTCTTTAATACCCGGCAGTATTTTACTTATGAATTACCAAAGATTTATTTTGGGTTTTAACATGAGTGATTGGTTGGTGTCTGTTGGGGCTACACACATCATATCAGGAAAACAGATGTCTCCCTGCATCATGACCTTAAAGTGCAGGACCATGTGACACATATACGTGTCCAGATGGGAGCTTTCATTAGAATACAGACATTGCTTTATCAGTTGGGAGGAGATGGAAATGAGAATAATGACAGCACGGCTACAAACAAGAATGTCAGTTACCTGCACAATAAAGGAGTTAGAAGAAGCAGATAACAGACAGAAGGAATCACAACACTGGGTGGATGGTGAGAAGAGAATGAGATGGTGGAGTAGAGAAAGGAACATCCTTCTGTTGTACATTTTGACACCTAACTGCATATAACACAAATGTAACTGGTTCTGCACATTTGTTGTCACTTATATGAAGTATGGGAATGGCACAGTGAGGATATAATCACTAGGTATTCACTAGGAAATGCTTGTTGTATGCTCTGAACAAACATACAATTCTTCTCTTGTATGTGACCCCAAATAGACAGTTATAATACGGAAACCACAGAAATATATTGGCACTTTGAAATAGTGAAGGGACCGTAAAACTTGTAATTACAATATGTTTCTGTCGTCTCCCAATAATTAACATATCAGCAGAGTCTGAACATTATTAGAACAGAATAGCACATGGTTTGGTGCAACTGTTTTTTAATGGTCAAACTCTGCCCATCGCTTTTCTTTTTTGGAGTAGCCAATTCAGTCTTGAGTCTGGAGATAAGAGGATTTGTTGCAGTCAGTGTGTTAGCTGATTTCCCATTATTTTGGCTATGCAGAGAAGATAAGATAATAAAGGAACTTTAAGGACAGATATGTGACAGTGTTAGGCTTGTGAAGCCTGTCACGTGTTCTGTCAGTTTTCAGGACTGGAAAATCCACAGTTATCAGATTTAAATTACAGAAAAAGGGGGCAAAATAAATAATGAAAATATATTGCAAAGTTGTTTTATTGTGTATAATTAAAGGGACAGTCAAGTAAAAAAAAAACTTTCATGATTTAAATAGGGCATGTAATTTTAAACAACTTTCCAATTTACTTTTATTACCAATTTTGCTTTGTTCTCTTGGTATTCTTAATTGAAAGATAAATATAGGAGGTTCATATGCTAATTTCTTAGATCTTGAAGGCTACCTCTAATCTGAAAGCATTTTGACAGTTTTTCATCACTAGAGGGCCTTAGTTCATGTGTTTCATATAGATAGCATTGAGCTCAGGCACATGAAGCTCCTAAGAGCAAGCGCTGATTGGCTAAAATGCAAGTCTGTCAAAAGAACTGAAATAAGGGGGCAGTTTGCAGAGGCTTAGATACAAGGTAATCACAGAGGTAAAAAGTATATTAATATAACAGTGCTGGTTATGCAAAACTAGGGAATGGGTAATAAAGGGATTATCTATCTTTTTAAACAACAACAATTCTGGTGTTTACTTTCCCTTTAAAGGGATAGGAAAGTGAAAGTTAAACTTTGGGGATTCAGCATGTAATTTTAACACACTTTAAATTCACTACTATTTTCAAATTGACTTTGTTCTCTTGGCATCCTTTGGTGAAAAATAATATGTACATATCCTACACTACTGGGAGCTAGCTGTTGATTGGTGGCTACACACATTTGTCTCTTGCCATTGGCTCACCAGATGTGTTCACTTTGCTCCCAGTAGTACATTAAAGGGACATTAAACACTTTGAGATGGTAATATAAAATGATAAATTGTATATAATAAAACAACTCTGCAATATATTTTCATTATTTATTTTGTCCTCTTTGCCTGTAATTCCATTCTGAAATTGTGAGCTTTTCAGTTCCTGTTAGAAATGGAAGTGCAGAACACTGTTAAATCCAGCACAACCATTGGCTGCACACTCTAATAACCTATGTATAACTGTCCCTAATTGGCCACAGCAGAGAAGGTAACACAAGTTACAACATGGCAGCTCCCAGTGTTTTATAGACACTAAAACTTTACACTTATTTTGTCACTTTTTAAACAACTAATGAAACTTTAAAAAATACATCTACATGTTAGTCATGGACTAATCTTTTCTTTGAATGCATCATTCTATCTAGCATGTATTTAGTGTTTAATGTCCCTTTAATACTCTGAAACTGACTTTATTATGTGTTTAATCAATTTGAAAGGCTTAACAATATAGTTATTTACAAGCAATAAAAAATACTCTAACACAGAGCATTTTCATTTTTTGCAATTTCATATCACTTTAAAGGGACAATCTACCTGATTTTGTTTTTGCTTAAAAAGATAGATAACGCCTTTAATACCCATTCCCCAGCTTTGCACAACCAACATTGTTATATTAATAAACTTTATAACCTCTAAGTTTGCCGGCCCCTTTTTACGATCTTGCACAACAGCCAGACAGTGCTAGTTCATGTGTGCCATATAAATAACCTTGTGAATGATAACGGTTATACACGAGCCAGCACTGATTGAATGAAATGCAAGATTGTAAAAAGCACTAAGATAAGAGGCAGTCTGTAGGGACTTAAATGCACAGTAATCACAAAGGTAAATATATATTAATAGAACAGTGCTGGTTATGCAAAACAAGGGAATGGGTAATAAAGGGATTATCTATCTTTTTAAACAAAAAACATGTTCAAGTAGACTGTCCCTTTAAGCATTTTATATTACAATTTAAAAGTGTTTACCGTCCCTTTAGATTGTTACTTTTCAAGAATAATAGTTCTATTTTGTGTCAAAACATTCATCAAACATACGTTTCCTTAATCTTTGTAAACACTATGATGTACATCAAAACATTCATCAAACATACGTTTCCTTAATCTTTGTAAACAATATAATGCACATCAAAACGTTCCATCCAGTGAGCAAAGTCTTATTGCATCTGGAGTCTCAAAACATATAGTGAATGTATAACAGAAGCTTGGTGCATAATTCAGAAGAAACAGTTCCAGAAGCCTGTCTAACACCAGAAGATGTGCTACTGACAGAAGGAGAGATTAGAAGAATCATCATGAATAGCACCAAGTCATTATTAGACCAGTGTCCTAGCTTGTCTGTATACTGTCCTGAAAATATCGTTTTTTTAGATTCTAATTGTTAAAAGTTTGAACAGAGTCTAACACGGTATGGAAGATAATATCAGGCACTGCGGAGTGTGAGACGCATCTTGAATGAATGAGATGAGTTTATGAGTGGAAGGAAAAGACTCAGATCTGCAGAGGACCAGAGAGATCAGGTGGGGGTGTATTTGTAAATGAGGTTTGAAATGTAGTGAAGGAGCATTGCTAAGTGCTTAAAGGGACACTAAACCTCAAATTTTTCATTTGTGGTTCAGATTGAGCATGCAATTTTAAGCAACTTTCTCATTTACTCCTATTATCAAATTTACTTCATTCTCTTTGTATCTTTATTTGAAATGCAAGAATTTAAGTTTAGATGCCGGCCCATTTTTGGTGAACAACCTGGGTTGTTCTTGCTGATTGGTGGATAAATTCATTCACCAATAATAAAATGCTGTCCACAGTTCTGAACCAAAAAAAAAGCTTAGATGCCTTCTTTTCCAAATAAAGCTAGCAAGAGAACAAATAAAAAATGATATTAGGAGTTAATTAGAAAGTTGCTTGAAATTGCATGCTCTATCTGAATGACAAAAGAAAAAAATTGGGTTCAGTGTCCCTTTAAAGTGAAGACAGTGATTCTAGAAAAGTGAAATCCAGTGCAAGGATGCACAGAGAGGGGTAGATGATAATGAATGAGATGGAATTAAGAAGCACAGAGCAGTGCAGGTTAACAGGTTCTTCAGATAATAAGAGCGTTGATAAAGATTTTTGTAATAATGTTTCTGAGTTACAGACACAGTATTTTATAAATGAACTTGGCTAGTGTTTACAGGTATTTAATTAGAAGGCCAGTTTGTTGTCAAAGTTCACAACAAGACAGTGGACATGGTCAGTGCATGTAATTTGCATTGTTGTCAGCAGATGCAGTAGATATATTTCTCAGAGAGAAGATAATAAGATTGGTTAAAGAATACATCTTCTCAAAGGAGAATATTCTACTTACTGCTAAAACAATACTAACCTTTCACATGCCTCTTTATTTGCTCAAATTCAAAATAAAAAAATGCTAAGTGCCTTCATTATTAGACCTATAAAAGTAGGAAATCTTTTAATTGTGTGGGGAAGAGTAGGTTAAGTAAGTTAAAATAAAAGAGAGTTAGTGTTCATGTGAGATTAAATTGGAGACTGTGTTATAGAAGTAAACAGGAAGTATCCACCCAAAATAACACTGGTGTGAAATTGGTGATCATAATCTTGTGGGTGAAATGTTCTAAGCAGAGAAGTACAGTGAGATGCCTCCTATCATGCATCACAGTAGAGAATGTTGTAACCAACTACCTTGAACCTAGGGAAAGTTTTGGGGTTCAGTTTAGAGATAGGGTTATGGTTAGACCTGGGGTTAACCCCTTGAATGCCAAATTATAGCCCTCTCTGACCACCAATTTGTTAATCGGAGTTTCCCCCCCCCCCCCCCCGACAACTTTCTTATCTGTCAAATTATAGCCATAGCTGTCATTGTGGATGCAAGAACTAAAATACTGTGGTCTGTCTTCTCCAGAGGAAGATGGGAATCATACAAGATCTTGGGAAGCCTCACGTAAAGAGTATATGACCACAAATTATTGCTTTTATTATGATAGTTTTATTTCATTATGGCTGTCTGCTTGATATTAAAGCAACATAACTTATTTGTACAATCAAAAGGCAAACTATTTATATAAATATTATTTATGTCATTGTGCTTTAATTATATCCAAGGGGCTCTTTTGAGGAAGGGACAGCTCGATTTTGCATTGGCTGTGTTCTAGAAGCTTATGATTACCTACACAACAGAGGGATTGTCTACAGGGACCTAAAACCAGAGAATCTACTGCTTGATTCTGAGGGATACGTAAAAATGGTTGGTATTTAACATATTGCTAAATATATTTATGGCTCTCAATATTTTCTGTACCTCTCATGTCTGTCTGTCCGTCCGTCTATCTGTCTATCTATCTATCTATCTATCTATCTGTCTGCACCTATCAATATGTTGGGTCTATTAAAATCCACTAGCAAAGCCATAACAAATGTGTCCTATGACTTTCTGTATGTTTTTTTAAATTAAACGTAACAAATATTTTTGCATTATCTTTTCATCAGGTAGACTTTGGGTTTGCTAAAAAGATTGGTCCAGGGAAGAAAACGTGGACCTTTTGTGGCACACCAGAATATGTGGCGCCAGAAATTATCATGAACAGAGGGCACGACTTTGGTGCAGATTACTGGTCACTGGGAATACTCATCTTCGAGCTCTTAACTGGAAGGTGAGATAAAGCAATATTGTTATTTTTATCAAGTTAAACATGCACAATAAATTATTCCAATCAAAAACATATTCGATTTAGCCATCAATCAGCAAGCGCTATCCAGGTGCTGAACTAAAAATGGTCTGGCTCCTAAAATTACATTCTTGCTTTTTCAAATAAAGATACCTAGAGAACAAAGACATATTGATAAAGGAGAAAATTAGAAAGTTGCTAAAAATTGCTGCTCTATCTGAATCATGAAAGTTTAATTTTGACGTGAGTGTTCCTTTAACAGTAATAAGATGTCATGCAATACAATATCAGTACAAAATCATTTTATTGTCGAATAGTTTTTGTTTAGTAACAAAATGGGCAGTGGTCACAGTAGGCACAAACCTCAGAATAGACTGGCTGTTATGAGCCGACCTCTAGTACTTGAGCCCTGGTGCCATTGCGCTTGCTGCACCAATGGTAATTCCGCCCCTGCATCTAGACACTCACATGTACAGGCACACATACACACACACAAAGTCAGCACCACATATACATTTGTATACACACACACAAAGTCAGCACCACATATACATTTGTATACACACACACAAAGTCAGCACCACATATACATTTGTATACACACACACAAAGTCAGCACCACATATACATTTGTATACACACACACACACAGTCAGAACCACATATACATTTTTATATATACACACACACACACACACACAGTCAGCACCACATATACATTTGTATACATACACACACACAGTCAGCACAAAAGATACATTTGTATACATACACACACACACTCAGGGGCCCATTTATCAAAGGGCTTGCGGACCTGATCCGACACTGCGGATCAGGTCCGCAAGACCTCGCTAAATGCGGAGAGCAATACGCTCTCCACATTTAACATTGCACCAGCAGCTCACAAGAGCTGCTGGTGCAACGCCGCCCCCTGCTGACTCGCGGCCAATCGGCCGCCAGCAGGGAGCTGTCAATCAACCCGATCGTATTTGATCGGGTTGATTTCCGGCGGTTCCTGTCCGCCTGCTCAGAGCAGGCGGACAGGGTTATGAAGCAGCGGTCTTTAGACCGCTGCTTCATAACTTGTGTTTCTGGCGAGTCTGAAGACTCGCCAGAAACACGGCCCTTCAAGCTCCATACGGAGCTTGATAAATGGGCCTGACAGAGTCAGCACCACAGATACATTTGTATACATACACACACACACAGTCAGCACCACAGATACATTTTTATATACACACACACACACACACACAGTCAGCACCACATATACATTTGTATACATACACACACACAGTCAGCACCACAGATACATTTGTATACATACACACACACAGTCAGCACCACAGATACATTTGTATACATACACACACACAGTCAGCACCACAGATACATTTGTATACATACACACACACACAGTCAGCACCACAGATACATTTGTATACATACACACACACAGTCAGCACCACATATACATTTGTATACATACACACACACACACAGTCAGCACCACAGATACATTTGTATACATACACACACACACAGTCAGCACCACAGATACATTTGTATACATACACACACACACACACACACAGTCAGCACCACAGATACATTTGTATACATACATACACACACACTCAGCACCACAGATACATTTGTATACATACACACACACAGTCAGCACCACAGATACATTTGTATACATACACACACACAGTCAGCACCACAGATACATTTGTATACATACACACACACAGTCAGCACCACAGATACATTTGTATACATACACACACACAGTCAGCACCACAGATACATTTGTATACATACATACACACACACAGTCAGCACCACAGATACATTTGTTTACATACACATATACTCATTAAATCTATCTCATTTACTCACTGTTTGTGTTTGTTATGTCCCAACATATCTAATGTAACATCTAGTTATCTAAATGACGGGAATTTAAATCTTTAGGGTAATAAATATATCTTATTGTGTAATTATCATTTACAAGGCACCTTCACCCTGATACAAGTATCTATTTGTCATTTCAGTCCGCCCTTCTCAGGGACAGATCCCATCAAAATTTATAACATGGTGTTGAAAGGAATTGAGAAGGTAGACTTCCCTCATCGCATTGGAAGACGTTCTGAAGACCTGATCCGAAGGCTGTGCAGGTAATAATGATGAAAATCTGCTTGGTGATACTGGGGGCATAGCAGGCTCAGGGGATATGTGAGAACTGCTTCTTCACTGAAAGGTTAATGGATGTTTGAGCTGTTTTCCCAGCAGTAATGCTAAGGACAAGTCTGGCCAAGGAATATAAAACACAGAACGCAGGCAGCATCTAAAAGCCTTGGAAATGGAAGCTGAACCTGGGATGGGAAAACAGAACAGAATAAACATTATAATAAAAATGACCCTTTCCTACTGGATGTTAAATGGTTCTGGAAAGCCCTTATTTGCCATTATACCTTTCAAACAGCATCTTTCTAAGATTGACAAATAAGACCTGGATTACAAGTAGAGCACAGAAATATTAGCTCTGCTGTGCGCTATTAGCATTGCTTGTATCAAAAGTGTTTTTATAACTATTTTAGCTCTCATATTACAAGTCCAAAGTTATTTTTTAACACTCAAGCAATAGTCTAGGACGCATTAACATCAGCATGTTAGACAGTGAGGGTGTGCTATATCCCTAACTTAATAGACTTCTATGTGGGTGCACAGCAAAATTCATGTTGGGTACTGCTCAAGCACTTAGCCGAGGGTGAGCTAAGCTGAGGGTGAGGTAATTCACTGGTGCACTAAGCTGAGGGTGAGCTAAGCCGATGGTGCACTAAGCTGAGGGTGAAGTAATTCACTGGTGCACTAAGCTGAGGGTGAGCTAAGCCGATGGTGCACTAAGCTGAGGGTGAAGTAATTCACTGGTGCACTAAGCTAAGGGTGAGCTAAGCCAGTGGTGCACTAAGTTGAGGGTGAGCCAGGGGCGAAACTACAGGGGATGCAGAGGTCGCAATTGAAAAACGTTGACTTGCCACTGCCTGCACTGATATCATGTGAGAGTGACATGATGCTTCACTAGTGTCTCTGACTACAGGGGTTAGTCTTTCTGTTTTACCCATTTGTGTTTGTGTGTGTGTATGTATGTATGTATGTATGTATGTGACTGTGTGCGTATTTATGCATGTACGTGTGTGTGTGTGTATTTATGCATGTATGTGTGTGTGAGTATGTGTGTATGTATGTATGTGACTGTGTGTGTATTTATGTATGTATGTGTGTGTGTGTATGTATGTGACTGTGTGTGTATTTATGCATGTATGTATGTGTGTGTGAGTATGTGTGTATGTATGTGACTGTGTTTATTTATGCATGCACGTGTGTGTGTGTATTTATGCATGTATGTGTGTGTATGTGACTGTGTTTATTTATGCATGCACGTGTGTGTGTGTATTTATGCATGTATGTGTGTGTGAGTATGTGTGTATGTATGTATGTAACTGTGTGTGTATTTATGCATGTACATGTGTGTGTGAGTATGTGTGTATGTATGTATGTGACTGTGTGTGTATTTATGTATGTATGTGTGTGTGTGTGTGTATGTATGTGACTGTGTGTGTATTTATGCATGTATGTATGTGTGTGTGAGTATGTGTGTATGTATGTATGTGACTGTGTGTGTATTTATGCATGTATGTGTGTGTATTTATGCATGTATGTGTGTGTGAGTATGTGTGTGTGTATGTATGTATGTATGTATGTGACTGTGTGTATTTATGTATGTATGTGTGTGTATGTGTATGTATGTGACTGTGTGTGTATTTATGCATGTATGTATGTGTGTGTGAGTATGTGTGTATGTATGTATGTGACTGTGTGTGTATTTATGCATGTGTGTGTGTGTGTGTGTGTGTGTGTATGTATGTGACTGTGTGTGTATTTATGCATGTATGTGTGTGTGTGTGTGTGTGTGTGTATTTATTTATGCATGTATGTGTGTGTGTGTATGTATGTATGTGACTGTGTGTGTATTTATGCATGTATGTGTGTGTGTGTATGTTTGTGGAACCAGCAAATTACAGACCTTGTTACTACAGCATGGGGGGAGGGGGTAAACAGTGTCACTATACAGTACCATTATATACAGTATGGGGGGGCTAGACTATGTCACAGACTACTGTGGTCCCTTTATAAAGTACTGGGGTGGGTAGGGTCAGGCCAGCCATCTCACCGGCAGATTACAGACTATATCATTAACTCACTATATACAGTACTGGTGGGCTAAACAGTGTCACTATATACAGTAATAGGGGGTCAGACCATCTCACAGACTGTGGGCACAGGGTACCTCCTTTTGCAGACGTAATCTAATTCACAATTTTTTTCTGTGTTAAATGTTAAAAAAAAAGATATGTATCAAATTCATTTTTTGGGGGGTTGGGGGTTTTCCTTCTTAGATTCTTGCACCTGGGCCCTGTGGTTTCTAGTTACGCCTCTGTGGTGAGCTTACCCGTTGGTGCACTAAGGTGAGGGTGAGCTAAGACAATGGTGCACTAAGCTGAGGGTGAGTTAAATTGATGGTGCACTAAGCTGAGGGTGAGCTAAACCGATTGTTCACTAAGCTGAAAGTGAGCTAAGCCGATGGTGCACTAAGCTGAGGGTGAGCTAAGCCGATGGTGCACTAAAATGGGGGTGAGCTAAGTCATTGGTGCACTAAGTTGAGGGTGAGCTAAGCCATTGGTGCACTAAGCTGAGGGTGAGCTAAGCTGATGGTGCACTAAGCTGAGGGTGAGCTAAGCTGATGGTGCACTAACAAGAGGGTGAGCTAAGCCGATGGTGCACTAAGCTGAGGGTGAGCTAAGCTGATGGTGCACTAAGCTGAGGGTGAGCTAAGCTGATGGTGCACTAAGCTGAGGGTGAGCTAAGCTGATAGTGCACTAACAAGAGGGTGAGCTAAACTGATGGTGCACTATGCTGAGGGTGAGCTAATTTTGATGGTGCACTAACAAGAGGGTGAGCTAAGCCGATGGTGCACTAACAAGAGGGTGAGCTAAGAAACTTGTCCACAAGTAGTGGAGTTTTTCAGACAGTTATGTGGCATAATATTAATAATAATATTTTACTTCATGTCTCAAAAAAATGCAAAATTATACAGCGTTTTACATTGTGCTCAAGAGCAGCACTCAACTCCTCACTAGTAATGTGAGCACAATGAGCGAGCTATAGAGCTCCCTGTGTGATCCATTTAAAGTACAGGACGCCCTACCGTTAAGATGCTGTGGCTAAATGTACCACTATTACCTTATTCTTGCTGCTAGACCCAGCACAAGGTAACTCAGCTGTGTTTATGGCTGTAGTGAGTAAGGGAAACATTTTTTTTTATTATTTCAAGTACATTTTAAAAATATGGTAACTTGAAAACAATATTTGCATTTATCAAGGGAAATATATTCAGAAGGAAAGGCAAATATTGATTCTCGCTGTTAAATAGAGTTACAGTTAATTCTTTCTTTTTTGTTTCTATGAAATATTTATGAATATTTGAAAAAGTAATGAAACAACGAAATCATAATACAATTGGGAGTGTAAATACCTTTTAAGAGGCACTGAGTGCACTAGATAACAACACAAGATTAGTAACAGTGATCGTAAGATTATCACTGTGCCTATGTAATGAGGTGTCTACCAGTTTCTCATTTTAGCATAGTTTTGGGTTGTTTTTTTAGCAGTTTTATTGAAGCTGTCTCTTTTGTTCTCTCAGTCACTCACACCCTCTCTCTCTGTCTTCCTCTGTCTCTCTATTTATTTCTGTCTCTATCGCTGTCTCTATCTCATCCCTCTCTCTCTGTCTCTCTCTCCGTGTCTTTCTCTCTCTGTGTCTTTCTCTATTTTGTTTCTCTCTCTCTCTGTTTCTCTTTGTCTCTCTACCTCATCTCTCCCTTTGTCTTTCTTTCTACCTCTGAATATATTTGTCTCTCTGGAGCTGAATTATCATAGTGCAAGTGGAAATGATCCGATATTGCGGATCATGTGCGCTGCACATCGATAAATCCTGACAGCATTTATCATTGCACCCTGCAGATTCATGGCCAATCGGCAGCTAGCAGGGGGTGTCAATCAACCCGATCATATCTAGGGCCGGATTGAGCCGCCGGGATACCGAGAAAAATCCCGGTGGGCCCGGAGCCGATGGGCTGGCTGCAGTGTGTGGAGAGCGCAGGCGCAGCGGCAGAGCCGCCAGCAAGCAACAAACAGACCGTGCCACCGGTGTTCGTAATAGCCCTGCCCACCTTTACCATACTGCACACACCTGACACCTATGCTACGTACTGTGTCTGCTTTCCACATGTCTCTGTCTCAGAGTGCAGCTGGTGTTCCACCGCTCCTGGTTCGGTTCCAGGCAAACAGACAGCGCAGCCCAGTTGAAGATGCTGCAGGGAGGCATGCAGCAGCAGAGTAGTGCGCAGGATACTACAGACGTGCACCAGGGTGCAGCGCTTCCTCAGAGTCAGACAGACTGTAAGTTACTTGACTATTAGGATCCCCCAGCAGATTACATATATGTGGGACAAACAAGCTTGCTCAGCGTCAGATTATGGGTTCCCTTATGCCATAGTAATTAATAAGGATCTAAAGTTATCCCTGTATGTTAAAAAAAAATGGAGCTCCCACATTTTAACATACAGGAATAACTTTAGATCCTAATTAATCATACAGATTTTCAGACACCTAGAGTGATATAGTTGGCTGTGGTACTGTCTATATATTTATACAAATTTCCAGGGCCGGTCTGAGTTCCCAGTCCGGCCATGATTGTATCGGATCGGGTTGATTTCTGGCGATGTCTGTCCGCCACCTCAGAGCAGGCGGACAGGTTATGGAGCAGCAGTCTTTAGACCGCTGCTTCATAACTTGTGTTTCCTGCGAGCCTGAAGGCTCGCCAGAAACACGGGGCATCAAGCTCCATACGGATAAATATGCCCCTCTATCTCTTTATGGCTCTCTGTTTCTGTCTTTATATTTCTTTTTCTATAGGTCATCTTTTTCTCTGTCTCTCATCTATCTCCATTTTCTCTGTCTATCTCGCTCCCTCTGTGTAAATTCTATTGACTGCATAAAAAGGTGCATCTGTACTACAAGGTGCCTCATATAATTGTTTTCTTAAAGGGAACATTGTAGTATAATTGTGTATTAGTGCATTTTAATGTTTATTAGAAGCATGTTTGTAATATACACATTGTTACAGTGATTGTTTTAACTGTGCACAGAACCTTCATAGCAGACCCAGTATGTTACATGCACTTGCATTTGGTCAGAGGGTATCATTCCCCTCTAATTAAAGACTAGGATACCATAAAAGCCGTCCTCTCCATAACAAGTGCCTTTATTATCTATTGAAACAGTTGATCAACATGAGCCATGCTTGAGAGACAAATGGTCCATATTTTGAAGGAGAGATTTTCTTCTTTCAAATAAGGGGTCACTTGCTGCTCTAGATGGTACAGGTTCGGAGATAGGGGTCCTTTACAGCCCCCCTCTTCACAAGCATCTCATTGGTATAGAGAGATCACTGTTTTGCATAAACATCTTAGGTCACCTGAAAGAACAGACCCCCTACTATAAATGAAGGGTGGGCTGTAGCTCTAATGTCTGTGGGTGCTGAATGTGTCCCATACACCATTAATAGGTGAGGAGGAAGCTTTGCAGCATTAGATACTTTCTTCGTGAGTTACAACACCAATGCCCAGAAGCCCACATGCTGAACAAAATGTAAGTATATTGTTAGCTGTAAAGAAAGGCTCAGTGAGTAACCATCATCCCTGGACTCATGTGTTTATTTATTACCTTGGCTATTTGTTCATCGAACTGAGCTTCATTTTTATTTCTCTAAGGGCAGAAGCTTAGGGAAAATGACACAGCTAAAAAAATGAATCATGCCAGGGTGCTTAATACTCAGCCTGTGCGTAAATCTGCTGAGTAAAAGAATAATCTAAACTTATACTGAAAACGAGCCAACATGAGTCATCCTCATGCCTATAGTCCACAACAGACGTGACATTATCCCTAGCAGATTTCATTGCAAAGGGCATAGATTTGACTAATTATGGTGTAGCTGGCCTTAAGGATTTTTACGTATGGAAAAATTAATGATGTTAAAATATCAGTTGGCACAGGGAATATTTTAGCTAATATCAAAGCAATTTGTTGTTTTATACCCAGAGAGTCCAATCTCTTTAAATGAGAGGTCACTTTGTAATTTGCATTTAGGATTTAAAAACAAAAATATATTGAATTAAAGAAATATAAACCTTTAAAAATAAATGAACCTCGGATGGGTAACAACTTCACAAAATCTACAGTATCTACAATGTAAGACAATCAAATATTGCACTATGAAAAAAAGCACCAACAGCCAACCCCGAATGGAATCTCTCAAAAAGTCTCCCTGAATACATGGCAAATCTACACTGAAAAGGGTAAGCGCTATAAAGCACAATGTATGCCCAAAACGTTTTTCTTAAATAAAATCATTCTTTCACATAGCATATCTTAAACACACATTATTTATCAAAAGCTATGTTTTAATGTTTATTCACATAAAACACATAACTGTTTAAAATAGCATTAGATTATATAATATGTCTGTAAACAAGGGACGTCTCCCATAAAATAGCATTAGATTATATAATATGTCTGTAAACATGGGACGTCTCCCATAAAATAGCATTAGATTATATAATATGTCTGTAAACAAGGGACGTCTCCCATAAAATAGCATTAGATTATATAATATGTCTGTAAACAAGGGCGTCTCCCATAAAACAGCATTAGACAGGGCCGCCACTAGAAATTTTGGGGCCCCTGACTCAACCATTGATCAGGCCCCCCCCCCTCCTTTGACATGTGCAATTTTTGACCAAGTGACTAAAATGTATATGCACTTTATTCTTAATTCTCTATTTAAACTTGGAAATGTTGTAAAGGTAGTAACATACATACACACACACAGACACACTCATACACTGAAACACACAAACACACTCACACATAAGGATTCACATATAGACACTCTAGCAGACACGCAAAGAAACCCAAACAGACACTTAGCACTTGTTTACATTGACCTGACAAGTAATGAGGTAAACTACAGTTTTGTAAAAAAAGGAGATTTAGAAAACAAAATATCGAGTTCTGATTATCTTTTTGTAAAGGAAGATGACAACTAAATGATGACAACAGCATGCAGTGGCTGAAAGGAAGGGCCCTGAACTGCCTAAACAATAATTTAAAGGTTAAATGGTGGAGTGGTTACTTCCGGAAAGGTCTCATTAGTCTCAAAGTCTGTAGAAAGATGTGAATAATTAGTAGTAAGGTCAAAATGTCCTAAAAAGGAACAGACAATGGACACACACACACAAACTCAAACTTGCACATACACCCAAGGAAACACCGACAGAGACAGCCTCAGAAAACACACAAAGACATATACACACATACACACACAGAGACACCCACAGAAAACACACAAAGACATATACACACACACACACACACACAGAGACAACCACATGAAAAACACAGAAAGACATACATACACACACCCGCACTGAGACATCCACAGAAAACACACAAAGACATACACACACCCTCACAGAGACACCCACAGAAAACACAGACATACATACATACATACATACATACATACACACAAACACCCTCACAGAAACACCCATAGAAAAAGCTCAAAGACATATGCACACACCCTCACAGACATCCACAGAAAATGCACAAAGACATACACACGGTAACACCCACCCTCACAGAGAGACCCACAGATAAAAAATACATACACATAGAGACACAAACCAAAGCACAAAGACATAAACACATACACCCACAGAAACACTCACAGGAGGAAACATTTATGCACCTTGCATCCCCTAAATCAACAGTGTGTGACATGCATGATAAAAAAAAAATGCAGAAATTAAGAGATCACTTTTTAAAGAATCATATTTGTAAATGTGCAAACAAAAATAATTCTGTGAATTCAAAATTGTACATTAATGAGCTGGGTAGATGGCTAGATGAAGAAAAGTACCTTTAAAAGGTTGACATATGTTTGTTTGTTTTTTTCCCATTTTCCCCAACCAAGGGCACCACTTCAAATATAGTGTACAAATTTTCCCATCTGTCAGCTGTACTTATGGATTTTGAAAATGCTGTACTCTATATGGCCTTGGTGGGACCATAAGCTGTGGTACTCATACCATTAGATCTGGTTAAATGCAGGATTTAGGCTTGTTGGTATGTAGTGTAAACTGAACAGTTTTAAGTTAACCTGTCTCATTTCAAACACTGAGCAATCTTAGTCTCAGAGTATAAAATTTTATGCAGATGTAAAAATATTAGATAAAATGCCTCCTTGCATCTGGAAAGTCCTTGCATAAAGGGGCAGTAAACTGGAATGTAATATATATATATATATATATATATATATATATATATATATATATATATATATATATATATATATATATATATATATATATATATATATATATATATATATAAAATGCATATCTGCCAAAAGGGCATCTACCATTTGTGTATTGAGGAGGAAACATTTCTGCATGGTTTTAAATATAGAATTTCTACAACATTGTCAAATAATTGTAAATACACTGCTGCTAAAAAATGTGTTTTTATGGACCCCTAGCCCCACCATACAACTACTACCACACTGAAGTTACAATCCAAAATTGCACAAAGAAATAAAAAACATTTGCTAAGTAAGTCCTACCTCCTCTTCAAATGAAAGTGATCTGCCGTCTGACTCAGGCACACACTGTACAAAGTGCCAAGTCTGTCTCACACTGAGCATAGTGGTTTAGTTTACACTAAGAAATCCTCTCAAATGCTAATACTTTACTCCTTGTAATAACATTTCCCATGCTCAATTAGCACTCTGCTATAGTACCCACTGGTGGCTGCCAAAAAATTTTTTTAGTTCTTGCCTCATGGGTCCCCCCTGGCTCATTGGGTCCCTGACAGGAGTCACCCCTGTCACCCCCTGATGGCGGCCCTGGCATTAGATTATATAATATGTCTGTAAACAAGGGACGTCTCCCATAAAATAGCATTAGATTATATAATATGTCTGTAAACAAGGGACGTCTCCCATAAAATAACATTAGATTATATAATATGTCTGTAAACATGGGACGTCTCCCATAAAATAGCATTAGATTATATAATATGTCTGTAAACAAGGGACGTCTCCCATAAAATAGCATTAGATTATATAATATGTCTGTAAACAAGGGACGTCTCCCATAAAATAGCATTAGATTATATAATATATCTGTAAACAAGGGGTGTCTCCCATAAAATAGCATTAGATTATATAATATGTCTGTAAACAAGGGACGTCTCCCATAAAATAGCATTAGATTATATAATATGTCTGTAAACAAGGGACGTCTCCCATAAAATAGCATTAGATTATATAATATATCTGTAAACAAGGGGCGTCTCCCATAAAATAGCATTAGATTATATAATATGTCTGTAAACATGGGACGTCTCCCATAAAATAGCATTAGATTATATAATATGTCTGTAAACAAGGGACGTCTCCCATAAAATAGCATTAGATTACATAATATGTCTGTAAACAAGGGACGTCTCCCATAAAATAGCATTAGATTATATAATATGTCTGTAAACAAGGGACGTCTCCCATAAAATAGCATTAGATTATATAATATGTCTGTAAACAAGGGGCGTCTCCCATAAAATAGCATTAGATTATATAATATGTCTGTAAACAAGGGACGTCTCCCATAAAATAGCATTAGATTACATAATATGTCTGTAAACATGGGACGTCTCCCATAAAATAGCATTAGATTATATATGTCTGTAAACAAGGGACATCTCCCATAAAATAGCATTAGATTATATAATATGTCTGTAAACAAGGGACGACTCCCATAAAATAGCATTAGATTACATAATATGTCTGTAAACAAGGGACGTCTCCCATAAAATAGCATTAGATTATATAATATGTCTGTAAACAAGGGACGTCTCCCATAAAATAGCATTAGATTATATAATATGTCTGTAAACAAGGGACGTCTCCCATAAAATAGCATTAGATTACATAATATGTCTGTAAACAAGGGACGTCTCCCATAAAATAGCATTAGATTATATAATATGTCTGTAAACAAGGGACGTCTCCCATAAAATAGCATTAGATTATATAATATGTCTGTAAACAAGGGACGACTCCCATAAAATAGCATTAGATTATATAATATGTCTGTAAACAAGGGACGTCTCCCATAAAATAGCATTAGATTATATAATATGTCTGTAAACAAGGGACGTCTCCCATAAAATAGCATTAGATTATATAATATGTCTGTAAACAAGGGACGTCTCCCATAAAATAGCATTAGATTATATAATATGTCTGTAAACATGGGACGTCTCCCATAAAATAGCATTAGATTATATAATATGTCTGTAAACAAGGGACGTCTCCCATAAAATAGCATTAGATTATATAATATGTCTGTAAACAAGGGACGTCTCCCATAAAATAGCATTAGATTATATAATATGTCTGTAAACAAGGGACGTCTCCCATAAAATTCTGCATAACTAAAATGATAGATAAAACATAGAACTCCTCCTAATAAAAATCTATTGAGGATAAATACATAAAAAATACAGGATATGACATGAATTATAACCACCATTAAAATGCCCATGTTATTGAGTCCTTTGTATGTCCAGATTACCATTGACACTTATAATACACTATGAGGCCCATTGATCAAGCTCTGGATGGAGCTTGAGGGCCCGTGTTTTTGGCGAGTCTGCAGGCTCGCCAGAAACAGCAGTTATGAAGCAGCGGTCTAAAGACCGCTGCTCCATAACCCTGTCCACCTGCTCTGATGAGACGGACAGGAATCGCCACAATTCAACCCGATCGAGTACGATCAGGTTGATTGACACCCCCTGCGGGCGGCGTTGCACCAGCAGCTCTTGTGAGTTGCTGGTGCAATGCGAATACGGAGAGCGTATTGCTCTCCGCATTCAGCGAGGTCTGTCGGACCTGATCCGCACTGTCGGATCAGGTCCGACAGACATTTGGTAAATCGGCCTTTATGTTTCTAAAAACTTTATGTGTAATTTCAGCCTGAATGACAAACTGTGAGTGATCATCTGTATCAATCGCTATGGCAGGGTGGATGGTCGAATAGTCGGCTGTGTGCAATCCTCCGACCAGTTAAAAGTTGGGGGCCTATTCTATAAAATTTGCAAGTCTAGACGTGGTTTTCCACACCGACACTCGCAGGGGCAGCCCTCATGGAATTCTATAAAAAAAGAGTCTGTACCTGAGAGTGGCGAGATGTCCCCCATAGAAATAATGACAGCTCTCTGTTAGGTAAAAAATTGAAATGGAGGGCGATGTACAGAGGGAGACCCTGGCGTATGTTTAAACTAATATTGCACAAAAAAGTTATAAGGGCTCAAACATATGAGGTCTCAGGTGGTTTAAAAGGGTTTTAACATAGAGATTCACAAATATACATGTCTAAAGATGAATATGTAGGTATATATACGTATGAGGAGATACGTGAACATGCACAAGATATTCTGTTAGTTTTTTTGTGCTCATCAGCTTAGCGCGTCAGCAAAAGCAGTTTATTTTCAACTCATAATATGAGCACAACCCTATGAGCGCAAAAAGCTTACTTCTAGCGCACTTAACGCTTGAGCAGGAGCGTTAATTAGTGCACTACTTGTAATCTCAAATTTTATTAGAAAATAATTAAAATGCCCAGGGGCTCACACATAGAGAGTGGGATAGAGAGCAAAAAAGCAGGCTTACACGTTTCGGTCAAGGGGCCGTAATCATAGCCATAGTGCTAGTATCATACATTCCAACATTTAAAAGAGCTAAAAGGTTGCAATTGGTTGATACCAATTCATTGCTCCACCAACTTTAGACCGTCAAAGAAAAATACTGATAATCTAAGTTCGGCAAATACAATTTAGCATAACATGACTTTTAACATAATTTCCCAAAGGGCAGTGACAACAGAATTCAAAAAATGAAAAACAAAAAACAAAAAGATACATATAAATAACAGTAATATTAAATTAAGTAAATAAGAAAGAGAGTAAAAGAACTGGCAGGCTCTTAAACATACTGAAATATATAATAAAGTAATGTTACCAATACAGCAATATATATTATTTAAATTGTAAGTTCCCACAGGAACAGGGCTCCCAATTCCTCCTGTATTTGTTTGTTAAATTTTGTCTGGTGTCTCATATTGTACTGTCCTTTTATATTTGTTAACTATGAACAGCGCTGCGGAATCTGTTGGCGCTCTATAAATAAAGAATAATAATAATAATATAAGCTAATTTAGCCAAATAGCAGCACGACCACTATATTAATAATAAATTTACCCATAGGGACAATCTAAACTTTACATATTAGATTCCTTTATGCAATATGATACTATCCCTTGCACATAGACACAGTGCTTAACACTTGTTAGCATTCCCAGTAATTAATTAGATCATATTCTGAAATCAGAACCAGGGGAACACGGGTCCAGAGTCTGAATATACAGAACATCTCTCTCTTATTAAGGAGTTTTTGCCTGTCTCCTCCTCTTTTTTTAATTAAAACCCTCTCAATAGCACACCAACTAAAAGTGTCCACTCGACCATGATGCTTGCCAGTGAAATGTCATACCAGAGGGGTAGAGGATTTCCCCCCATTAACATCTCATTGGTATCTGTTGAAGAAAAATTGTTTGTAAGATGGACACAGTTACACGGCTTACACTTGTTGTTGCCACACCTAAACATACCTTTAGATGATAGCCATGAACCCTGGGGAGTGTTGGTATGGGGTAACCATGTTTTCTATAGTTTTGCATTTTCTGCAAGAACATCTCAAACCTCCTCTAACAGTTTCAAACAAACCATCATCCGCCAACAATATTGGAAAGTGTTTGCGCACTGTTCTGCATATTTCATCATATTGGGAGCTATTTGCAGTTTTGAAATTAACTACCTTAAAAGGTGGTTTACTATTTTTGTGGTTGAGACAGTCAAGAAGACACTTTCGATCTAATTTGTCTACCTCTCTTTTTTGCTTTTTGGATAGTAGTGTTGGAATAGCCACTTTCTCTCAACCTGTTTGTTAGTTGACATGCCTCTAGTCTGTAGCCCCCTCATTGGTGCAGTTACATTTTAGTCTTACAAACTGTCCTTTAGCCACTGCATGTGGGACATGCCTGGGATGACAGCACTTGGCATGTAAAAGTGAGTTACCTGAGATGGGTTTTCTATAAACCTTGGATGTTATCTCTGTGCCTATAGTCCCTTGTAGGGTAACATCCAAAAGGTGTATGCATTCTTTTTGATATTCCATGGTGAATCACAAACCCACCTTGTTAATGCTTAGCCAATCTACAAAATGTTTATCCTCCTCATGGGTGCTCCTCCAAACAAAAATCAAAACATCAATATACCGCTTGTAAAGTATGATATAATGTCTATAGGGATTCATACTCTCAAAGATGTGGGGCAGCTCCCACCAACCTAAAAAAATACTTTTGTTACATTTTTCGAATTCTGTTGCAACTGTAATTTGGGAAATTCTGTTACAAGTCATGTTCTGCTAAGTTGTATTTGGCAAACTTAGATTATCAGTTTTTTTCTTTGACGGTCTAAAGTGGGATTAGCAATGATTTGGTATCAACCAATTGTAACCTTTAAGCCCTTTTAAACGTTGGAATGTATGTTACTAGCACTATGGCTATGATTACAGCCCCTTTGCCGAAACGCGTAAGCCTGCTTTTTTTGCTCTCTATCCCACTCTTTATGTGTGAGCCCCTGGGCATTTTAAATATTTTCTAATAAAATTTTGGAAGTTTTAAGACGAAAAGCGGATTTCTCCTTGATTCTGTACTACTAACCAGACCCGCAGACTTTTCGTCTAGTACTGACTGCTTTTGGTCTTGAGTTGACACACCCCTGGAGGATATTGTCACTGGAACGGTCAGACGCTTTCAACACGCTGGAGGTTTGCAACGGTGGCAGGTGTAGATGCCAGCACTGATACAGTGGGGAGTTTAACTTGGATACTCCTCTTCACCTTTTAAGTTGCCAGAAAAACCTGTGAGATCTGTTGGGTGAAAATGTTTACACAATTTTGCTAGGATTTGAGAGACAATTTCATATCATGTTCAGCCCATTTTACAAAAAACAACGATTACCCTTTTGTATGTTGTTTTTTTATGCACATCCAAATTACTCTGTGTTTATTTAATACAATTGATTCTTATGTGATTTACATGCAAATTTTACGTTTTTGATAAAATATGTTTTTTGGGAACAATTTTGCTACGATTTTTGATGCACCTGAACAATACAATTTTTCCTGCATCTTTTTGCGTAAATGGTTTAATTATTAATTTTTTAGGATTTTTAAATGACAGTTTTCATTGTGCACATTTGTAATGTATGCATATCCTTCTCATATGGAAATGCTAAATATGCCCCTTAGCGAGACACCCTGCTTTTAGCTTTATATAATTTCAAAAGGGAAATAAAAGTACTGGCGAGCATTCTATAGAATCTCGCCAGCCCAGAGACCTTTTTAGAATCGGGTCCCTGGTCCGGGCTCCACAGGATTTGGCACCTCCACTTCTATCGACTTTGTAATTGTGCTATGCCTTCCCATCAATAGTTAGCAAACTCCGCCCCCCTGCACTTGTAGTTACAAGAACAGGACTATTATTATTAAAATCTCAGTGTTTTGCTCCGTGTGATCCTTTTAGAGTGTGTAATGAAGCTGATAGGTGACAGGTGCGCAATTAACCTGTTCAAAGCTACACACACAAATATACTGTATATACAGTGCTTTTTTTCTAAAATAAAAGGTGCTGGTACTCAAAATAAAGTGCCGGTACTCATTGATTTTGATATTTTCTGCTCAGTAACTTTGAGAAAAGCAAAGGGACAAGATTATTTACAATGCTTGATGCATTTTGCAGCCCCCTCTGGTGTAAACTAGGCTATATTTATTATGATTACAAATATTACTTCTTATGAGTTTGCAGAGGTGGGGGTATTCAGTACCGCCACAAAAAAGCCCTGTATATATATATATATATATATATAAAGTCAATAGAATAGGCACTCCATATTCCAAAATTCCATCAGCTCCCACTTCCAAGATAATATCCAAATATAACAACAATGTAAAAAGGCACTCACTGGTATTAGTAGTAAAACATAACATTAACAAAAATGCTTTTTAATGGATTGAATTAAATGTTACGTTTTACTACTAATACCAGTGAGTGCCTTTTTACATTGTTGTCATATTTATATATATATATATATTTTGGGGTTTCATGTCCCTTTAACTGCTTAATTAAGGGAACATAAAACTCAAAACAAAAATGTATGTCAATGTATTTCGTTTGTGGTAAAAGCAATTTTCCAATTCAAATATATTAACAAAAACGCTTCTCGTAAAAAGTTGTGACTGTTTCAGTGAGAGTTTTTATTGTACACTGAGCATATGTAGATATACTCCATGCAGGTGAGTGCCTACAGCAAACCCCAACCAGTTCAAAGATTAGCTAGAGCAGCTGCAGCGCTGACAGCTGAGCTAGTGTTTGTAAGAAGGTGCAGGCAGCAGATGAGCTAGCGTATTGCTGTCAGCTACTCTAGCTGTAACTAAGCGGTTAAGAGTGGGTACCCTGTCCCTGGAGTAGAGGTCCTGGAGTGGGGTCTGGCCCTGGAGGTGGTTGGCCTTGGGGGAGGGTCTTTGGCTGTAGGGGCCCTGGAATGTGGGGTCCCTGTCCCTTGATGTTGGTGGACCTGTCCCTGGAGGTTGCAGGCCCTGGTACTGGCGGGGCAGGCGGTGAGGTGAGGTAGGGGCATAGGAGGTTGAGTATGGCATAAGTGGTAGAGTGGGGGAGGAGGTGGGGACCCAACCTCATTTTTGCCAAGGGCAAAAATTATATGTAAAGACAAACCTCTGGCTCATTTTCCCTTGTGAAGTGCTTTTGTTAAGTATATTGTCATTAGACTACACTAATTGCCAGTAAAATCTACTCCTGCACAATGGGAATTTAGGAATTTTCATTGCATTGATACCAACAAATCCCTGATAGGCTGATCACGTATTAGTTTGGCAGCTGATTTACATTTATGAAGAAGCGCATAAATCGGCTATTTCATGGGGTTAAAGGGACACTGAACCCAAGTTTTTTCTTTCATGATTCAGATAGAGCATGCAATTTTAAGCAACTTTCTCATTTACTCGAATTATCAAATTTTCTTCATTCTCTTAATATCTTTATTTGAAATGCAAGAATGTAAGTTTAGATGCCGGCCCATTTTTTGTGAACAACCTGGGTTGTTCTTGCTGAAAAAAAGTGCTGTCCAGAGATCTGAAACAAAAAAAAACTTAGATGCCTTTTTAAATAAAGATAGCAAGAGAATGAAGAAAAATTGATAATAGGAGTAAATTACAAAGTTGCTTAAAATTGCATGCTCTATCTGAATCACAAAAGAAAAAATTGGCTTCAGTGTACCTTTAAATCAAACACCTGATCAGCTACACTTGTTAAAAGTTTGATCTTTAAAAATATAATATCAAAGAAATAAATTGATTGTGCTTTTTCTTGAGAAACTAATATATACTCTCTAGATTGGCAAATTGTCATCACATCTCTATTTATGACTAAGTAATGTTTAACCCTTTACAGCCAACAGGTGAAGTCATATTCTTGCAGCTCAGAGTTTATACTTCCAACTTTAATAAGGCAAAAAATATAAAGGATTGTATCAGATCTGAAAGATGATAAAAAATGAACATCATAGACCAGACATGTGGGCGTTTTTTTATATAGTGGTTTCACAGCAAGATTCATCAACCACTCAACACAATGGAAACCTGTCATCCAAGAAAGGCAGCGTTAATATTTCTTTCATGATTGTCTGAAAACCTTACGTCAATTGACATAAAAGCAAAGTCAGAAAACGTACAATACATACTGTTTTCACTGGTAGAAACTGAGTATATTAAATAGATAGATATAGCGATAGATGATAGATAGATAGATAGATAGATAGATAGATAGATAGATAGATAGATAGAGCTATAGATATATAGATAGATATAATGATAGATGGATAGATAGAAACAGATAGATAGACAGATAGATAGATATAGCGATAGATGGAGAGATAGATAGAAACAGATAGATAGATAAAAAGATAGATAGATATAGACAGACAGATAGACATTTTAGAATGTTTAAACTGGTATCATTTAACATATTTATGTAATAATACTTTAAAAGATACTAACTTGGAAACATTATTTTTCTTTCCAGAATTAACCCTGCTGAAAGACTTGGAAATCGTAAAAATGGAATCAGTGACATTAGAAAACATAAGTAAGTATTTTTGGTCTTAGAGTTTAACAATTACTTGGGGTTCAAACGTCAAGATGTTGGTTGACAAATTGAATTTACTTATGATATCATCTAAATTAATTCAACAATAAAATACAAATCCAGTGCTATTTTGTGTGTTAGTGACTTGTTTATTTTCAGTTTGGTAACAAAATTATTATAATCTGATAGATTTGCATAAAACAAAACATACAAGCTGGGCATCCCTTGTGATTGGCATATTTTGAGATTTATTTTAGTTCAGCTTGCGATACCACCAAATTGTCCTGCAAACATCCTCAAATTGGTCTCATTCTCTTTGCTCCTCTGTTGATGTCCTGGATACTGTCTTCTGGTTCATTGTCCTAGGACAATGTGGGTGCTATAAAATTGCAGCTGCACTATCACCATGGGCACAAGATGACTACTGTGCTGTGGCTTATGCTACTTTGTTGCAGGTGGTATTGCTGTTGGAGATTGGAGCAAACACCTGTTAAACTGCTGGGCACAACTTCAATAGAATTGATACTTCTCACCTTTTTATATTTATTCCTTTCTGTCCCTGCATCTCTCTACAAATCAGCTCTCTATTATAACCTTGTGCTGGTTGGTGAAGCTCTGCATTTTCATACTGGGCGTCGCCATCTTGGAACTCCCAATATGTATTGCGCATGCTAATCTGAAGCGCACTGTGCAGCTGTCAAAGAGCCAGCAACATTACTGATCAGTAACTGTGTAGATCCTCAGCCACAGGGTGCAAGAATACCTCGGCTCCAAAATGTCCACTACCCTGTATAAAGATGCGGAGCTGCCCCAACTGGCACCTGTAATGGAGTTAAAATACGAGAACAGATAAAGCTGCAGAAGGAATACAACAGAATGGTGATTAGTAACCGTGCTGCTGTAGTTGTGCCCAGAGTACTAAGCACTTTAACACCTGGATGCTAAGCTGATTTGAGGGTTTTTTAATTTTTTTAAATATTTTTTTTTTCTTTTTTTTTATTCAGATCCCCAAGACTTAAACCGTTGGAAAGGTTAGGCGACTGCCTTTCCAATGGTAGGTCTTGGGGGTCTGTAGCTGTTTAGATGCTTGAGATACTGGCTTCTCTATACTTATTGTATTTTGTTAATAAAGTTGTGCGGTGACGTCATCACGTCATTGCACGTGACGTCATCATGCAAAACATGAAGCCCCGGTGATGCCTGTCACTATATAGGCCTGATCTCCGGGGTAGGAGTGGGTGGGAGCCCCAAAATCAACCTCAAGGTGGAAGAGTGCTAGCGACGTCTCGGAGCCGTCATTAGCACGAGAGTGGGAAACTTAGCGACGGCTCAGAGCCGTCGTTAGCACTCAAGGGGTTAATATTCCTTTAATTTAAAATTGTACCCGTTATCTAAATCATAAAAGTTTTATTTTGAATGTCATGTCCATTTAAATGGAGATTTGCCACTGGGCATAGATGGTAATAAAATGCTTTGGATGTGAATAGCCCATAGCAGCCAGTCTATACATAGGTGTTTGCAGAATGTGTATAATCCTAATGCAGGGGAACTTTTTATTTGTGAAGAATGCTGGTTTATCTATCTATCCTCAAAATCATTATACAAGGCAGCATTTATATTAATACTATTGTTTACTACTGAGCTACCTTAGGGGCCCTCTGTTAAGTAGGTTCACTAATGCTAAGTATTTTACAGGAAATAAACGAAAATACTGTACAGATAAAAATGACTTTCTCAGTTGTAAATTTAAGAATACATGTAGATAACACAGGGTATAATTTCACAATAGCAGTTGTACTATTAAATACCTATATACTACCTATTCCATATCATTACCCAAATGAGAGTGAATGCACTTAAGTATTTGTATAAAGCTGGCTTCTCCTTGTTGCGCAGGTGGTTTCAAGGTTTTAATTGGGATGGATTACGTAATCGCAAACTAATTTCTCCACTGAAGAGAGAGGTAAGCACTTTTCATTTAAATAATGAATCAGTTAATATTACAAGGAATCAAGTGATACCTGGTCTAGCAGACTTTCCAATAGTTACTAAGGACCGGTGATCTAAAGCTCTCTGCTCTGGCGAGATTATCTAACAAGTCTCGTCAGTACTGCGCAAAAGGCAAATTTTAGCTTCAGATCTGTTTATCTTACTATGCAGATTCTGGGTGTAAAAGAGACACATACATCGCTTTATAAAGCTCAAAAAACAAAAACAAAGATTTTCTCAATTTCTCTCCATGCTCCAAGACACAAACCATTGTCACAACTTTGAGATACAAAGGGTTAAATAACTGCTTGTGTGGAGTTTTATTCATTACGTAAATTACACTTAAATGTAACCTAGTAACAAAGTGGTTGAGGTTTCAACACAAGTCTATCAATTTTCATCTTTTTGCATCTAATGAATTTTATTCATGTTGAAACATTTGCAAATTTTTTCCCCAAAATAAGGGATAGTAAGGGCACGAGGAAGGAAAACCTGAAGTGAGAGATACAAAAACATATGCAGAGAGAGGAGATTAAAGAGAGGAGGGAGGTAGAGATTTAAAGATATACAGAAATGGAAAGAAGAGGAAAAGGGAAGAATTGAAAAGAAGCTTTTTTTTTTTGCTAATTTATTCTACACACAGATATGCAGCCATAATTTAGTATCTGTGCAAAAGAATACACACACATATATTATATTATATTTACACATATATTTTACAGTTGTATGCAAAAGTTTAGGCACCCCTGACAATTTCCATGATTTTCATTTATAAATAATTGGGTGTTTGGATTAGCAATTTCATTTTGATCTATCAAATAACTGAAGGACAACTTTACCAAGATTCCCAGTACTGGCACTGGCCACAGAGCCCCACCGCATGATGGAACATCCACCAAATTTTACTGTGGGTAGCAAGTGTTTGTCTTGGAACACCGTGTTCTTTTGCCGCCATGCATAACGCTCATTGTTATGACCAAATAACTCAATCTTTGTTTCATCAGTCCACAGCACCGTCTTCTAAAATGAAGCTATCTTGTTTAAATGTGCGCTTGCATACCTCACGCGACTCTGTTTGTGGCGTGTGTGCAGAAAAGGCTCCCATACAGCTTCTCCTTGTGCAAAGTGCGCTGAATTGTTGAACGATGCACAATGACACCATCTGCAGCAAGATGATGTTGTAGGTCTTTGGAGGTGGTCTCTGGGCTGTTTTTGACCGTTCTCACCATCCTTTGCCTCTCTGATATTTTACTTGGTCTGCCACTTCTGGCCTTAACAAGAACTGTGACTGTGGTCTTCCATTTCCTCACTATGTTCCTCACAGTGGACACTGACAGCTTTAATCTCTGTGATAGATTTTTGTAGCCTTCCCGTAAACCATAATGTTGAACAATCTTTGTTTTCAGGTCATTTGAAAGTTGTTTTGAGGCCCCCATGTTGCCACTCTTCAGAGGAGAGTCAAATAGAACAACAACTTGCAATTGGCCAGCTTAAATACCTTTTCTCATTAATGGGTGCATCTGTCTATTAAGTTCAAAGCTTAATGAGCTCACAAAACCAATTGTGTGTTCCAATTAATCAGTGCTAGGTAGTTACAGGTATTCAAATCAACAAAATGACAAGGGTGCCCAAATTTATGCACCTGTCTAATTTCGTTTGGATGCATATTGCACATTTTCTGTTAATCCAATAAACCTCATTTCACTACTGAAATATTATTGTGTCCTTCATGTCTTTGATCGATCAAAATGAAATTGCTGATCCAAACTCCCAATTATTTATAAATGAAAATCATGGAAATTGTCAGGGGTGTCCAAACTTTTGCATACGACTGTATATATGTGTGTGTTACGGGTAAAGTCAGAAATCAGGGTTATCCTAGGATTATCCAGGTAAACCTGACATTACCCGGGCGGCTGTGGGTAATGTCAGGTTTAAAAAGATGATTTGAGGTGTTTGCCTCCATGCTGTTCCTATGTTCGGAAGGCTCAATATGATGCTAGGGTTGCCAGCTGTCCAGTAAAATCTTCACAGAAATAATGGACAGTTGAATGTCCAGTATTTTAAACTGCATTTCGATAAATAATACATTTATTGAGTAAAGTAATCAACAGTATCTGCCCGTGATAAGTAGGGAGGGATGGTTACTTGTGAAATGAGATGTATGCCTCTATGTTGTTTTTCTTCTTCTAGTAGTTTGTTTCCGTTTTTTAATGTGCCCCTCTGATTAAACACTGGCCCTACCTTGCCCCCCCCCCCAGTATAATTTGTCTAGAACCGCCACTGTTCACAGTTTCTAGGCTGCTCCAGCAGATAATCCCTGTTCGCTTTTGCATTCTACCAAAACAACAATAGATACAGTCATAGAAGGAAATGTGTGGGGGGAGTTAGAGCTTTACAATTCGGAAACTTAAAAGAAAGGGTTAATGGCGAGGCACTGCAGTATAAATTTGCAGGTAAAGTAATTAAAGTACAAATTATATTTTGTCTCTATTCCAACCTGTGTGTGTAACCTGTTTATGTTAAAGGAGCACTAAACACAGTAAAATAGAACAATCAATACATTCATAATAAATAGACAGTGCAAACACACTTATGGCCGAATTATCATTGTCTGGTGGACATGATATGCTGTAGCGTATCATGTCCGCCAGACATCGCTAAATTCCGACAGCATACGCTGTCAGCATTTAACATTGCACAAGTAAACTGCTTGTGCAATGCCGCCCACTGCAGATTCGCGACCAATCAGCTGCTAGCAGAGGGTGTCAATCAGCCCGATCGTATAGGATCGGGCGGATTGATGTCCGCAGCCTCAGAGGCAGCAGACCAGTTAAGGAGCAGCAGTCTTAGGACCACTGCTGTTTCCGGTGAGCCTGAAGGCTCACGCAGAAAAAGGGGCATCGGGCCATTCGGGCCCTTGATAAATCGGCCCCTTAGTTTGAAGATCACATGAGTAGTAGATTTTTTCCTGACACATTTCAAAGTTATTTTAACACAATACTAAAATCTCAGCGCTCCCTGGAATATTACTTTGCAATAAAACTAAAAAATTAGAGAATTAGAGCTTGAATGAAACGTCAAAATTTAACTTTTCTACTGTTTTGTATAAAATCCCACTTAGAGTTACGTATTTCTTGTATTATATATAGATCACTCTGTCTCTAAAAATATATATATAGAGATCCTTATAACTCTATTTCCAAAAATGATTTAAGCAGTTAAAATCTCCTTTCAAAATTGGTCTTAGACAAATGTTATAATTGTAATGCTGTAAACATATATAGTTAGTTACCCATAAAATGTTCTTTGATCAAATGTCCAGACCTATTATGTTTTATTCCTTTTAAACTGTTCAATCTTGAGAAAACGATACAGCTCCTTTGTGGTTACCCAAATCTGATCGGTTGCTGGCTGGTGTGTACTCCGGATGTCTTTGTTCCGGCAGAAATGAAACAGCTGAAAAGAAAATAGAAAACACACAGCGCCCACCGAATCAAGGTAGCTTTTTTACAACAATTTATTGTGCGCAAAAAGTAAAAGTATACACTTACAAGATAGTAGTGTTACATGTGCCTTTAAATGATGATTGTCTTCAGCAAATGTCCGTTTTACCACTGACAGCGTGTAAGTTCAGAGTTCCGTGTTTAGATACTGCTCACACAGTCTTGCCGCCTCAGCTGTTCTCTCCTAACAGCGTAAGATGTTCTCCAACGAGAGCGACTTAGGTACTCTTTCTTTGCTCGTCGCTGTGGTACGGTGCTTCAGGACCTATCCAAGGTTTGTCCTGTTTTTAACCCAGCGCGTTTCTTTTGCAAGCGTGCAAACTTCATCAGGGGTATTTCAGGGGTATTTCACTCCTTTGCTTGACTGTCAACCTAAACCGGATGTTACCTGACCATAGATCTGCTACCGGTACAGGTATAAGATTCTACTGGGTCCTAATGCTCCCTTTGTTTCATCCTATCTTTTTACATTGAATCAAATAGTTAAAAATGGTTAAAAATAGTAAAAGAACAGTTAATACAAATTTTTTTTCAAATACATATATATATATACTTAAGAGCATGTTTGATATGTATATACCTCTGAAACAGATGCTTATATTTTAATAAAAAAACTATTGTATATAAAAAAGAGAGAAGACCTTCAATTGATTTATCAGATTATAGAAACTAAATTTAAATAATGAACTTATTATTGCGGATACAATTGTTACCTTCCTGATTAATCACCTGTTTCTCTAGATCTTTTGTTTTTTATTTTTTATTTGTTAAATAATTTTAGCAAAATCAGATTGCTCAGTACAGTTTCTTTTAAGGCGTTGATATTGGCCTAACGGTACATTTTGTACCGTTAGGCCAATATCAACGCCTTAAAAGAAACTGTACTGAGCAATCTGATTTTGTTAGTGAAGCAAATATCCTAACAAAGAAGTTTAGGGAGAAGGGATATAAAGAAGAATGGCTGACAGAGGCCATGAGGAAAACTGATCTAATACCTCGGGAACAGTTATTAATTCCAAAAAATAATAATAATACCAAAAAAACAACTTTGGAGAGGAACCTTTATTTATAACAACTTATTCTGAGGGGTCTGACCAAATTCGAAAGATTATAAATAAAAATTGGAAAATTTTAAAACAAGATCCAATACTATGCCCTTTATTAGGGGAAAAGCCCAAACTGGTATTCAGAAAAAATAGGGATTTAAAACAGTTTTTAGCACCCTCAAGATTAAAGGAAATTCAGAGAACAACTCTGAATCCTAATTGGATGATTCCCAAACAGGGTATGTTTAAATGCAGGAAGAGAGACTGTAGCATGTGCCCACATGTATTACAATCTAAATCTTTTTTCAATGCAAAAGGAGATATCAGTTATGAAATGAAGTATAGGTGCACATGTGAATCTACTTATGTGGTGTACCAACTAGTCTGTCCATGTAATAAAATCTATTTGGGTAGAACTAAAAGGAAAATAAAAACTAGATTTTGGGAACATAAAAATAATATCTTAAAGGGAGTAGTCAAACACAGTGTAGTAGACCATTTTAGAGAATTTCATTCAAGTAATCCTGAAGAATTAAGAATTACAGTCATTGACTGGGTACCTCACAAGGTAGAAGGAACTAATCGCCTTACCAAATTAAGGAGAGAGACTTTTTGGATTACGGAGCTAAAAAGTCTCCATCCAATGGGTCTAAATATTGATTTAGATTTAGCAGCCTTTACATAAATAATAAAGGTAAAGTCTTTACAGAAAAATCTTTCAAGAAAAATAAACAAGCGCATACCTTATAAAAAATTATTTAACAAATAAAAAATAAAAAACAAAAGATCTAGAGAAACAGGTGATTAATCAGGAAGGTAACAATTGTATCCGCAATAATAACCCAAATAGATTTTATTACATGGACAGACTAGTTGGTACACCACATAAGTAGATTCACATGTGCACCTATACTTCATTTCATAACTGATATCTCCTTTTGCATTGAAAAAAGATTTAGATTGTAATACATGTGGGCACATGCTACAGTCTCTCTTCCTGCATTTAAACATACCCTGTTTGGGAATCATCCAATTAGGATTCAGAGTTGTTCTCTGAATTTCCTTTAATCTTGAGGGTGCTAAAAACTGTTTTAAATCCCTATTTTTTCTGAATACCAGTTTGGGCTTTTCCCCTAATAAAGGGCATAGTATTGGATCTTGTTTTAAAATTTTCCAATTTTTATTTATAATCTTTCGAATTTGGTCAGACCCCTCAGAATAAGTTGTTATAAATAAAGGTTCCTCTCCAAAGTTGTTTTTTTTGGTATTATTATTATTTTTTGGAATTAATAACTGTTCCCGAGGTATTAGATCAGTTTTCCTCATGGCCTCTGTCAGCCATTCTTCTTTATATCCCTTCTCCCTAAACTTCTTTGTTAGGATATTTGCTTCACTAACAAAATCAGATTGCTCAGTACAGTTTCTTTTAAGGCGTTGATATTGGCCTAACGGTACAAAATGTACCGTTAGGCCAATATCAACGCCTTAAAAGAAACTGTACTGAGCAATCTGATTTTGTTAAAATTATTTAACAAATAAAAAATAAAAAACAAAAGATCTAGAGAAACAGGTGATTAATCAGGAAGGTAACAATTGTATCCGCAATAATAAGTTCATTATTTAAATTTAGTTTCTATAATCTGATAAATCAATTGAAGGTCTTCTCTCTTTTTTATATACAATAGTTTTTTTATTAAAATATAAGCATCTGTTTCAGAGGTATATACATATCAAACATGCTCTTAAGTATATATATATATGTATTTGAAAAAAAATTGTATTAACTGTTCTTTTACTATTTTTAACCATTTTTAACTATTTGATTCAATGTAAAAAGATAGGATGAAACAAAGGGAGCATTAGGACCCAGTAGAATCTTATACCTGTACCGGTAGCAGATCTATGGTCAGGTAACATCCGGTTTAGGAGTTTAAAAGTTTGAGATTTAGACCACATTGACAGTCAAGCAAAGGAGTGAAATACCCCTGATGAAGTTTGCACGCTTGCAAAAGAAACGCGTTGGGTTAAAAACAGGACAAACCTTGGATAGGTCCTGAAGCACCGTACCACAGCGACGAGCAAAGAAAGAGTACCTAAGCCGCTCTCGTTGGAGAACATCTTACGCTGTTAGGAGAGAACAGCTGAGGCGGCAAGACTGTGTGAGCAGTATCTAAACACGGAACTCTGAACTTACACGCTGTCAGTGGTAAAACGGACATTTGCTGAAGACAATCATCATTTTTTAAAGGCACATGTAACACTACTATCTTGTAAGTGTATACTTTTACTTTTTGCGCACAATAAATTGTAAAAAAGCTACCTTGATTCGGTGGGCGCTGTTTGTTTTCTATTTTCTTTTCAGCTGTTACATTTCAAAGTTAGTTGTCTCATGTGACAGCCATCAGCCAATCACAAAAAGCATATATGTAAATTCTGGCAATCTTGCACATGCCCCGGAGAAGCCGGGGCCTCAGAAAGTGTGCATGTAAAAATATTGTGCATATTTAGATAATGTAAGTGAATTGGAAAGTTGCATACGCTGCATGATAGATCTACCTATCTACCTATAGTCCTGTTTAGGTAATACTGAACTAATAGCACATTACAGCGTGTCACTTGCTAGCTTATGCCCATTTAAAGGAACAGACACTGGGGATTCTTGATTGATTGCCCTACATAGTTTTTCCCTTGCCAGATTGTTTGTGCTCTTTATGTTTTTGTGGTAGAGGGAGATTTCAGATCTAATGTACTTATCTAGCCAGTTGTATACACAAATATTGTTCACCAAGCACCGTCTAAGGCTGTTTGATCACCTGCTCTCATCTCTGTTTTCAGATCAAAAGCATCACAGATCACAGCTATTTCGACAGCTTTCTCCCCGAAGTTGAAGACCCGCCAGATGAGCTCTCAGGATGGGACAAAAACTTCTGAAACCATAGATCTGGGAGCACAGACTCTTACAATCCCAGACACACATTCCAGTGGGGATGTGAAATATCCAAAAACAACATATGGACAATTTCTAGGTGACATTTCAAAATCCCGGAAAGTGTGTTTTTAAAGATTTGATTACTGTATCAACATTTTAATTGTACGTAATCTCTTTACCGGAATCGTGGTGAGTTGTTTCTGAAGAAGCTTTTCAGGACTTTAAAATATAATTATCAGCCTTTTTATGAGGGCTGGATTTCTCAGGAGTTGCTTTTACCCTTACAGGAAAAAAAAATAAGAAAAATAAAAAAGAGTGTATGTATATATATATATATATATATATATATATATAAAGATTCAATAAATGCCCTCTCTGGATTTATAACACAGCCATCTTAAATACGCTGTGACGTTTTGGAGCATTCACCCTTTCCTCAGGGTTTACCCCGAAACGTCACAACGTATTAAAGATTGCTGTGTTGTAAATCCAGAGAGTGCATATATTGAATCTTTCTATTTAACTGCATATGCACCCTGGTCTGTAAGAATTTGGCGAGTGGGAGTGCGCTATCCACTACCTATATATATATAATTATTATAGGGTAAATGTTTCTTCTGCTTTGAGAAAGTGTTTGGCACTTTGTTATGAAAACTCTTAGAATGCCAATGACCTGTGCTGAATGTACGTGAGGCATTTATACTAAACATAGGAGCAGATAATTGCTGTGCTCCAATCCTATCTGCTTTAATCAGGTCTCTTCCTCATTAGGGTGTGAAGTTTTTTTCTTTCCTATGTATGTAGAAATAAATCACACTCATAAATGCCGCTTTTGATGCAATATACACCACTTCGTCATGAAGCACACATTGGAATTGTGTGTAAAATCACGCCCTTATTTTATGTTGTACTCCTGGCTAACTCACTTTAACAGAACTTTCAAACTTATGTATCCAGGTTAAACTTTAGTACAAATTCCAAATATTCTTACATGGGAAGCAAATGACTTACTTCAGCTTTGGTCTAAACTTAAAAAGATATCATCTATCATGGACCCATGGACCTGTAGTCTGGTTTGACCTGTGGTTAGAGTTTTATGAATGTGCCTTTTATAGACTGGGATGCCATAAAGTTTTGGAATTAGTATGTATTATGTAGAAAACTAAACAGTTATTGAGAACTATAGTAAAGTTATATCTATATTCTTATTTGTACATATCTTATGGAACCTGAATAAACTTTACTGACCAATAAATGATGTGTTGTAAACACTGGACCATATTTATAAACTCAGATTATTAAACTAAGAGAGAACCTTAGAGTCAAGTTTATGTCATGCAGGAATTAAACAACAAAAAGAGATTTAAGGATATACAAAGTTTCTAGCCTAGGATCTATATCTTCACAAAACAAAGCAGGAGTCCACAGAATTATTGTACCACTTCTAGTTTACTGTCTTACTAAACCAAGATAGAGCAAAACATGCAGTTGTGCTTCTGTCTGGATGAATTTAATGATTTGGCAGATTGATATTGGATAAGTTGATAGAAAATCTAAAACACACTGAAGCATTAAGACTAAACAGGATTAGTTTCATAAAAGGAAAGTTATTTGGAAATTTTCACTCACTCTCTCCAAGGAGATTTTAGCTTCAGTTTATATGGAAAACAGAAAAAATGCCTTTTATAGAGTTTTAGTGTAGCAAATGATCATTCATCAAAGTAGGAATCCTCTGGGCTCGAAGAGGGGGATTAGCACTGTATATTTTACTTGTGACTGTGCACAGTGGGGGAGGAAGCGACTGATGTTGTATTACCATTAATGGTTCATCAGAGAGAGCGAGCTGTAACACACAATATCATGCTGCAAACATTGCCTTAATTTCTTTATTAGATTGTCTTCATATTCAATAAATATACGTTTTTGAATTCTGCCTTTTTTGTCCAGGTTGTAAGTTCTTCACAAACAGCTGTCTGTTCCTTTACTTATAGGTAATATTGGCAGCTCAAAGTTCAAAGATGGTTTAATTGCTGTAACAGAACATGATTACTAATTCATTAAGGAGAATGTGCCCGAACGATAAGGGGTATATCGCAACTGTTTTGCGCTCGTAAACACGATCACTTGAGTGCAATAACGATTTACGCTAAAATGATTACCGAAACTTTAGAGCTCTGGTTAACTGTTTCGTGAAACTAAAAAGTTGCACAAAACACATCAAGAATACATTACAAAGTACACTTAGGGGCATACGCTGTTGGGCTTTATCATTGCACAAGCATTTCTAGTGAAATGCTTTTGCAATGCTGCCCCCTGCAGAGTCGCAGCCAATCAGCCAATAAACCAGCCATGTATGTATTTTCAGACATATATACACATATAAACACATAAATACATACGTATACATATATACACATATAAACACATAAATACATACGTATACATATATACACATATAAACACATAAATACATACGTATACATATATACACATATAAACACATAAATACATACGTATACATATATACACATATAAACACATAAATACATTCGTATACATATATACACATATAAACACATAAATACATACGTATACATATATACACATATAAACACATAAATACATACGTATACATATATATAGATATATATAAGTGCATTGGAGACCATTGCAGTTAAGTAGATAAAAACGTTAAAGCATATTTATGCAATATTCATATTTAATAAAGGTTTTAATTGTGTGATCGGTTTGCACAAGAGTGGGGGGTTTTTCCCACTTTTTTTCTCCTATAGACTTCTACAGGGGAATACATAAACGCGTACGCAATATTCTAACTTCGACTTTTTGCTCTAGTCAGGTTAGTGCAAGAGTGAAAACAGTTTACTTTCAACTCGTAAAACAAGAGCAAACTTATGAGTGCAAAAAGCTTACTTCTAGAGCAATTAATCCTTGAGCGAAAGCGTTAATTTGCGCTCCACTCGTAATCTGGCCCACAATTTGTTATCATTGGTTGTTAGACAGAACCCATAACTGTATTAATGTTCAATGCCTGAGTGGCACAACTCTATACTGCTGTATTAATGCTCACTGGCTGACAGGCATAACACATACTGCTGTATTAGTGCTCACTGGCTGACAGGCATAACACATACTGCTGTATTAGCGCTCACTGGCTGACAGGCATAACACATACTGCTGTATTAGCACTCACTGGCTGACAGGCATAACACATACTGCTGTATTAGTGCTCACTGGCTGACAGGTATAACACATACTGCTGTATTAATGCTCACTGGCTGACAGGCATAACACATACTGCTGTATTAGTGCTCACTGGCTGACAGGCATAACACATACTGCTGTATTAGCACTCACTGGCTGACAGGCATAGCACATACTGCTGTATTAGTGCTCACTGGCTGACAGGCATAACACATACTGCTGTATTAGCGCACACTGGCTGACAGGCATAACACATACAGCTGTATTAGTGCTCACTGGCTGACAGGCATAACACCTACTGCTGTATTAGTGCTCACTGGCTGACAGGCATAACACATACTGCTGTATTAGCGCTCACTGGCTGACAGACATAACACATACTGCTGTATTAGCGCTCACTGGCTGACAGTCATAACACATACTGCTGTATTAGTGCTCACTGGCAGACAGGCATAACACATACTGCTGTATTAGTGCTCACTGGCTGACAGGCATAACACATACTGCTGTATTAGCGCTCACTGGCTTACAGGCATAACACATACTGCTGTATTAGCGCTCACTGGCTGACAGGCATAACACATACTGCTGTATTAGCGCTCACTGGCTGACAGGCATAACACCTATTGCTGTATTAGTGCTCACTGGCTGACAGGCATAACACATACTGCTGTATTAGCGCTCACTGGCTGACAGGCATAACACATACTGCTGTATTAGCGCTCACTGGCTGACAGGCATAACACATACTGCTGTATTAGTGCTCACTGGCTGACAGGCATAACACACACTGCTGTTTAAGTGCTCACTGGCTGACAGGCATAACACATACTGCTGTATTAGTATTCACTGGCTGACAGGCATAACACATACTGCTGTATTAGTGCTCACTGGCTGACAGGCATAACACATACTGCTGTATTAGCGCTCACTGGCTGACAGGCATAACACATACTGCTGTATTAGTGCTCACTGGCTGTCAGGCATAACACATACTGCTGTATTAGCGCTCACTGGCTGACAGGCGTAACACATACTGCTGTATTAGCGCTCACTGGCTGACAGGCATAACACATACTGCTGTATTAGCACACACTGGCTGACAGGCATAACACATACTGCTGTATTAGTGCTCACTGGCTCACAGACATAACACATACTGCTGTATTAGTGCTCACTGGCTGACAGGCATAACACATACTGCTGTATTAGTGCTCACTGGCTGACAGACATAACACATACTGCTGTATTAGTGCTCACTGGCTGACAGGCATAACACATACTGCTGTATTAGCGCTCACTGGCTGACAGGCATAACACATACTGCTGTATTAGAGCTCACTGGCTGACAGGCATAACACATACTGCTGTATTAGCGCACACTGGCTGACAGGCATAACACATACTGCTGTATTAGCGCTCACTGGCTGACAGGCATAACACATACTGCTGTATTAGTGCTCACTGGCTGACAGGCATAACACATACTGCTGTATTAGCGCTCACTGGCTGACAGGCATAACACATACTGCTGTATTAGTGCTCACTGGCTCACAGGCATAACACATACTGCTGTATTAGTGCTCACTGGCTGACAGGCATAACACATACTGCTGTATTAGCGCTCACTGGCTGATAGGCATAACACATACTGCTGTATTAGTGCTCACTGGCTGACAGGCATAACACATACTGCTGTATTAGTGCTCACTGGCTGACAGGCATAAAACATACTGCTGTATTAGTGCTCACTGGCTGACAGACATAACACATACTGCTGTATTAGTGCTCACTGGCTGACAGGCATAACACATACTGCTGTATTAGTGCTCACTGGCTGACAGACATAACACATACTGCTGTATTAGCGCTCACTGGCTGACAGGCATAACACATACTGCTGTATTAGAGCTCACTGGCTGACAGGCATAACACATACTGCTGTATTAGCGCACACTGGCTGACAGGCATAACACATACTGCTGTATTAGCGCTCACTGGCTGACAGACATAACACATACTGCTGTATTAGTGCTCACTGGCTGACAGGCATAACACATACTGCTGTATTAGCGCTCACTGGCTGACAGGCATAACACATACTGCTGTATTAGTGCTCACTGGCTCACAGGCATAACACATACTGCTGTATTAGTGCTCACTGGCTGACAGGCATAACACATACTGCTGTATTAGCGCTCACTGGCTGATAGGCATAACACATACTGCTGTATTAGTGCTCACTGGCTGACAGGCATAACACATACCGCTGTATTAGTGCTCACTGGCTGACAGGCATAACACATACTGCTGTATTAGCGCTCACTGGCTGACAGGCATAACACATACTGCTGTATTAGTGCTCACTGGCTGACAGGCATAACACATACTGCTGTATTAGTATTCACTGGCTGACAGGCATAACACATACTGCTGTTTAAGTGCTCACTGGCTGACAGGCATAACACATACTGCTGTATTAGTGCTCACTGACTGACAGGCATAACACATACTGCTGTATTAGTATTCACTGGCTGACAGGCATAACACATACTGCTGTTTAAGTGCTCACTGGCTGACAGGCATAACACATACTGCTGTATTAGTGCTCACTGGCTGACAGGCATAACACATACTGCTGTATTAGCACTCACTGTCTGACAGGCATAACACATACTGCTGTATTAGCGCTCACTGGCTGACAGGCATAACACATACTGCTGTATTAGCGCTCACTGGCTGACAGGCATAACACATACTGCTGTATTAGTGCTCACTGACTGACAGGCATAACACATACTGCTGTATTAGTATTCACTGGCTGACAGGCATAACACATACTGCTGTTTAAGTGCTCAATGGCTGACAGGCATAACACATACTGCTGTATTAGTGCTCACTGACTAACAGGCATAACACATACTGCTGTATTAGTATTCACTGGCTGACAGGCATAACACATACTGCTGTTTAAGTGCTCACTGGCTGACAGGCATAACACATACTGCTGTATTAGTGCTCACTGGCTGACAGGCATAACACATACTGCTGTATTAGCACTCACTGTCTGACAGGCATAACACATACTGCTGTATTAGCGCTCACTGGCTGACAGGCATAACACATACTGCTGTATTAGCGCTCACTGGCTGACAGGCATAACACATACTGCTGTATTAGCACTCACTGGCTGACAGGCATAACACATACTGCTGTATTAGTGCTCACTGGCTGACAGGCATAACACATACTGCTGTATTAGTGCTCACTGACTGACAGGCATAACACATACTGCTGTATTAGTGCTCACTGGCTGACAGGCATAACACATACTGCTGTATTAGTGCTCACTGACTGACAGGCATAACACATACTGCTTTATTAGTGCTCACTGACTGACAGGCATAACACATACTGCTGTATTAGTGCTCACTGGCTGAGAGGCATAACACATACTGCTGTATTAGCGCTCACTAGCTGACAGGCATAACACATACTGCTGTATTATTGCTCACTGGCTGACAGGCATAACACATACTGCTTTATTAGCGCTCACTGGCTGACAGGCATAACACATACTGCTGTATTAGCGCTCACTGGCTGACAGGCATAACACATACTGCTGTATTAGCGCTCACTGGCTGACAGGCATAACACATACTGCTGTATTAGCGCTCACTGGCTGACAGGCATAACACATACTGCTGTATTAGTGCTCACTGGCTGACAGGCATAACATATACTGCTTTATTTGCGCTCACTGGCTGACAGGCATAACACATACTGCTGTATTAGTGCTCACTGTCTGACAGGCATAACACATACTGCTGTATTAGTGCTCACTGGCTGACAGGCATAACACATACTGCTGTATTAGTGCTCACTGGCTGACAAGCATAACATATACTGCTGTATTAGTGCTCACTAGCTGGCATGCTTAATTTACACAGTTGTATTTATGCTCATTGGCTGGCAGGCATAACACATACTGCTGTATTAGTGCTCACTGGCTGACAGGCATAACACATATTGCTGTATTAGTGCTCACTAGCTGACAGGCTTAATTTACACAGTTGTATTTATGCTCATTGGCTGACAGGCTTACTTTACACAGTTGTATTTATTTTAATTTGGTTGCTAGACTTATACAGGTGTATTACTGCTCACTGGATGAAATGCACAGCCTAATGTATACAACTGTATTGGTGCACGCTGGCTGACAGACACAATTCTCGCAACAAAATTAGTGTTAACTAGCTGACAGACACAACTTACACAACAAAATTAGTATTCATTGGCTGACAGATTAAACTCACACAAATTAATTAGTGTTCATTGGCTGACAGACACAACTCACACAACAAAATTAGTGCTCATTGGCTGACAGATTAAACTCACACAAATTAATTAGTGTTCATTGGCTGACATACAAGACTCACATAAATTAATTAGTGTTCATTGGCTGACAGACAAAACTCACACAACAAAATTAGTATTCATTGGCTGACAGATTAAACTCACACAAATTAATTAGTGTTCATTGGCTGACAGACACAACTCACACAACAAAATTAGTGCTCATTGGCTGACAGATTAAACTCACACAAATTAATTAGTGTTCATTGGCTGACATACAAGACTCACATAAATTAATTAGTGTTCATTGGCTGACAGAAACAACTCACACAACAAAATTAGTGCAAAGTAGCTGACAGACACAACATAATTAGTGTTCATTGGCTGACATACAAGACTCACATAAATTAATTAGTGTTCATTGGCTGACAGACAAAACTCACACAACAAAATTAGTGCCCAGTAGCTGACAGACACAACATAATCAGTGTTCATTGGCTGACAGAAACAACTCACACAACAAAATTAGTGCCCAGTAGCTGACAGACACAACATAATTAGTGTTCATTGGCTGACATACAAGACTCAAATAAATTAATTAGTATATATTGGCTGACAGACAAAACTCACACAACAGAATTAGTGTTCATTGGCTGACAGAAACAACTCACACAACAAAATTAGTGCCCAGTAGCTGACAGACACAACATAATTAGTGTTCATTGGCTGACATACAAGACTCAAATAAATTAATTAGTATATATTGGCTGACAGACAAAACTCACACAACAGAATTAGTGTTCATTGGCTGACAGACACAACTCACACAACAAAATGAGTGCTCATTGGCTGACAGATTAAACTCACACAAATTAATTAGTGTTCATTAGCTGACAGACAAAACTCATACAAAATAATTAGTGTTCATTGACTGACAGACAACTCACACAACAAAATTAGTGCTTTTTGGCTGACAGATTAAACTCACATAAATTAATTAGTGTTCATTGGCTGACAGACAAAATTTATACAAATTAATTAGTGTTCATTGGCTAACAGACAAAACCTTTTACAAATTAATTAGTGTTCATTGGCTGACAGACACAACTCACACAACAAAATTAGTGTTCATTGGCTGACAGACACAACTCACACAACAAAATGAGTGTTCATTGGCTGACAGACAAGACTCATGTAAATTAATTTGTGTTCATTGGCTGACAAACACAACTCTCGCAACAGAATTAGTGCCCAGTAGCTGACAGACACAACTCACACAACACAATTAGTGTTCATTGGCTGACAGACAAGACTCACATAAATTAATTAGTGTTCATCGGCTGACAGACACAACTCACACAACAAAATTAGTGTTCATCGGCTGACAGACAAGACTCACATAAATTAATTAGTGTTCATCGGCTGACAGACACAACTTACACAACAAAATGAGTGTTCATTGGCTGACAGACAAGACTCACATAAATTAATTAGTGTTCATCGGCTGACAGACACAACTCACACAACAAAATGAGTGTTCATTGGCTGACAGACAAGACTCACATAAATGAATTAGTGTTCATTGGCTGACAGACAAGACTCACATAAATGAATTAGTGTTCATTGGCTGACAGACAAGACTCACATAAATGAATTAGTGTTCATTGGCTGACAGACAAGACTCACATAAATGAATTAGTGTTCATTGGCTGACAGACAAGACTCACATAAATGAATTAGTGTTCATTGGCTAACAGACAAGACTCAGATAAATTAATTAGTGTTCATCGGCTGACAGACACAACTCACACAACAAAATGAGTGTTCATTGGCTGACAGACAAGACTCACATAAATGAATTAGTGTTCATTGGCTGACAGACAAGACTCACATAAATGAATTAGTGTTCATTGGCTAACAGACAAGACTCAGATAAATTAATTAGTGTTCATTGGCTGACAGACAAGACTCACATAAATGAATTAGTGTTCATTGGCTAACAGACAAGACTCAGATAAATTAATTAGTGTTCATTGGCTGACAGACACAACTCACACAACATAATTAGTGTTCATTGGCTGACAGACACAGCTTATACAACTTTACAGGTATTAATGCTTATTGACAACAAATGTAAGTCGGAGAGCTGCATTCGGTATTACTGTCTGACAGGTACCCAGCCAGAGGTAGAAGCCAAAGGGTGCTGATAAAAATGATGGAAACGACTATTTCTGTAATCTTTCTTTTAAACTGTGACATGAAGAATTTACAGCCTGTGATATAAACATAAATCACAAATCCTTTAAAGGAACACAGAACCCACAATATTTGTTTATGATTCAGATAGAGAATTTTCCAAAAATGTTCAATTTACTTCTATTATCAATTTGCTTCATTCTCGTGTTGTTTTTTTTATTGAAGGGCTATGCAGATAGGTAGTGTGCACGTCTGGAGCACTGTGTGATAGGAAAATGTGCTGCCATATAGTGCTCATGTTAATGTATAACATTCTTACAAAACTGCTGCCATATAATGCTGCAGACACGTGCATGCTCCTGAAATTTACCTTCCTGCATTTCAACAAAGGATACTGAAAAAATGAAGAAAGTTTGACAATAGAAGTAAATTGGAAAGTTGTTTAAATTTATCTGAATCATTAAATAAAAAAATGTGCTTTATGTCCCTTTAAGATCCAGCGCCTATTTTATCGTTATTTTCCATAATAAATACGATAAGCAGATAACACATCTATAATTCGATCAGGTGGCAGGTGACAGAGGTGACACAGAGAGAACTAATAGTGTTGTCTTTTTTATTTTGTCTTTTTTATTTTGTCTTTTTTATTTTGTCTTTTTTATTTTGTCTTTTTTATTTTGTCTTTTTTATTTTGTCTTTTTTTATTTTGTCTTTTTTATTTTGTCTTTTTAAGAGAAAATTCTTTTCAGTGAGGTCCATTAGCTGGGTATAATTATGTTCTCTTATTAAACCTTAATCTGCTGAATGTTATCATTATGACAGATGGCTAACATTGGGTTAAAAAATGTACTGGATCACATCATTCCTGGACCCAGGAAGCCCGGCCCTGGCACAATGTCCCTGTATCTGAGTATAAATGTATTTTTTACATTTTTTATCAATGTGGATTTCTTTTCTGCAACATATTTTCATTACAATTTACTATTAAAGGGATATGCTACTAAAAATGATGAATAGCTTGAAAGTGATGCCACATATCTGTAAAAGGCTGACTAGAAAATATCACATGATCATCTCTATTTAGACAAGAAAGATATTACTTCAAAATCTACGCAGTAGCCCTATCCCGTTGTAAAGGGACTTTAAGCAGCCAATCCATATGCTTTTCTAGGATTTGCAAGGGAGTGTGCAGCACTGTAAATTTATTTATAATTCCCACTTTAAAAAGGTTTACTATGAAATCTCACAAAATTGTGGTGAAATCCCATGAGATTAAAGTAAAGTAAAGGAGCCGATTGGTTGTTTGTTTTTCCACCTGCAGATGGCAATAAAAAGAATAACTACTCACAAAGCACTTAAAGGGACAGTATACACTCATTTTCATATAACTGCATGTAATAGACACTACTATAAAGAATAAGATGCACAGATACTGATATAAAAATCCAGTATAAAACTGTTTAAAAACTTACTTAGAAGCTCACAGTTTAGCAGTGTTGAAAACGTAGCTGGAAAGCCCACTGCAAGTAGGAAATAAGATCCTCCCCCTTCTTTTGCATATGAAAAGACCCTTTACACAAACAGGAGCAAGCTGGAGTAGGTATACGTCTGTATTCTGATAAAACTTTGGGGCTTGGTTAGGAGTCTGAAAATCAGAGCAATGTTATTTAAAAATAAGCAAAACTATACATTTATTTAAAAAAAAAAAACTTTATGGGCTATATAAATAGATCATCTACAAAACATTTATTCAAAGAAAAAATGTGTATAATGTCCCTTTAATCTGGTGGAATTATGAAGTATAATATCATCATATGTTTACAAAGGGTTATTCATGTGATATTTTTTAGTCAGCTTTTTACAGATATGCTGCATCACTTTCAAGACATTTAGCATATGAGGAACCTGTGTTCTTTTGTTAATTTCAAGGCTTTCCCACTTGCTTTTTGCCTATTTTGGGTCAAATGATGCATGTCCAGAAATGTCTATCCAATTCTATTCAGTTTAAAAGATTCTTGTATACTTCAGTGTTACCACGATTTATCTACTGAGAAAATTGTTCTTTAATTACATCCTGCTTTAATTACTTTCTTTTTTCAAAGGCAATAATATTCTGAAAGGGGCATTGGCCGCACAAGCATTTCAAATGAGATATTTGCATGTGTATAAGGTTATTTATTCTTATTTATTCTTCTCAGAATCACAATGAACCATACAGCCCTCTGTGGCTACTCTCTTGAGAATGTTGCTTTGTTCAGGCAACCATGTATAACTATAATAATACATTTGCTTATATAAAGTCTTTACACAAGAGAGGCAAAGAGCTTTGTAGAATTGAGGAAGCAATATAATAAAAGAAACAAACAAAGAATAGAAATAATTACTTTATAATAGGAATAACATGTGAGGATATTGACACTGAGCCTTAGGCATACTAAGACCAAAATATTACAACAGAGATACACCTTATGTATGTTATGATGACAATATAAGTAGAATATATATATATATATATACATATACAGGCACAAAACAATATTCTTAGATTACAAATAATTGTCTTATAGAAACAAAAAGTTACTAAATGTGACATGGAGATACAGTAAGTGTAGAACTGTATTATTAACTGAAAGGGACATTGGGGTAGATTTATCATACCCCGGGCGGACATGATTCACTATAGCGAATCATGTCCGCCCTGCATTGCTAAATGCCGACAGCATATGGTGCAATGCCCCCCCCCCCCCTGCAAGTTCGCGACCAATCGGCCGCTAGCAGGGGTTTCAATCAACCCAATCATATTCGATCGGGCAGATTGATGTCCGCAGCCTCAGAGGCAGAGGACGAGTTAAGGAGCAGCGGTCTTAAGAGCGCTGCTTCTTAACTCCTGTTTCCGGGGAGCCTGAAGGCTCGCACGGAAACAGGAGCATTAGGCACCATTCGGGGCATGTTAAATTGGCCCCATAAACTCAGAATTACATTTTCGAGATTCAGATAGAGCATGACATTTTAAAAAACTTTTCAATTTACTTCTATTTTTAAATTTGCTTCATTCTACTACTGTTAGCGACTGTTTAACACTAGCAGAGTAAAGGTCTGGTTATTCTTCACAAGACCTCCTGTAACACACATTTACCTTATAGTTTAACCCTAGTAGGTGTTTGGTGTTAGCCTTTTCTGACTGTTTAACTGATTTTAGCAGCATACAGCATACAGAAGAGTGTGCGTCCACGCCTTAATACTGAGGTATAACATTAGTAGAGCAGAAACATAGGTATGGGAGCACTTTGCACTGCTAGGGTTCAAATGCAGTGCAGTAAAATACAATGTTCGTGGACCCTTTAAGCTAATAGCACATTTCTACAAGTAAGATGACTCCATGTATTTTTGTTTCACAGTACACAGGTGCCAAATCAATACTGACATCCCAAGGTACTGTTCTTTATTTTGGTGTGGTTGATTTTCTTCTCATTGTAGATTTAAAGAACCACTAAGCCCAGCAGTATAATCAGTACAATCATAACAAAAAGACAATGCCAAAGCACTTAGTTTGAATTTTAAATAAGTAGTAGAATTCTTTCTGACAAATTTCCCACTGCATCATGTGATAGCCATCAGCTAATTACAAGATGCATAGCGTGTGAATCTAGCACATGTTTAGTAGGAGCTGGTGTCTCAGAAAGTGTGCATATAAAAAGATTGTGCAGATTTAGATAATGGAAGTGAATTGGCAATTTGTTTAGAATTGTGTGTTCTATCTGAATAATTCAAGTTTAATTTTTTACTTGTGTCTCTTTAATTGTCTAAATTAATGGGAATGTAATATCCAATCAGTTTCTAACTAGTGTTATTTAAGTTTTCTATTTGTCAAAATTTGTGTAAAACTAGAACATATATTTTGCAAAGTTATTGGTGTACAGAAAATTGTCAAAAGTATCTTCCTCTCCAGCTTGGAAAATTAGTCTGAGAATGGAGCTCATTTCAGCACCGCGGACAGCTCTGACATTTCTCTGCTACCAAATAAGGTTTATGTAACAAAGCAGACGCATAATGACAGTTCTGTTGCTATCTCAAAAGATGAGTGGATCAAGCACGGTGCCAGCTTCTAAAGTATTAACAGATATCACATTCAGTGGGAAATTCTTGAACATAATAGTCATAGTATTCTAACATTGTTATTTGCAAGAGCTGAAATGCAATGCTGCCACTTTACCATTTTTGACACTGATACAAACATGTCAAAATGTAAATGTGCATAAGTGCATTTAAACGTTGTAATAGAAGCATTTTTACAATATACTTTCATTAGCAAAAATGCTTCTAGTAAAAATGATTTCTGTTTTTCTGCGGCATACGCACATATGCTGTGAGGGCCTGTGCACCTGTATTTAAACACAACACCTTCGCAGAGCGGTAGCTTGTGCAACACAGATTATGTACAGTCATGCCTTGGACTTATTTGTGTTCGGTTCCAGCACTATAAAGCGAGTTACACAAATCTTTTGGTTTCCCAGTGCATATAAAAGTTATGTTTACAAGATAGTAGTCTATTAAGTGCGCAATAGCATTATGTCTAAAAAAGCAATGTACATACCTTAATTAAAAAATATTTTATTGCTTAAAAATGATAATTATCATCAAAGATCACTGATCACAGCTCACTATAACAAACATAATAATAAGGAAAAAGTTTTAAATATTACGAGAATTACCAAAATGTGACACAGAGACATAAAGCGAGAAAATGCTGTTTGAAAAATGGAGCCTATAGACTTGCTCGGTGCAGGGATACGACAAACCTTCAATTTGTAAAAATGCAATATTTTAGAAGCGCAATAAATTGAAGCACATTAAAACGAGGTATGCCTGTGTTTAGAGAAGAAATACATATTTAAGCCAGTTCTGTGAGCAAGCATGCTGTTTAAATACTGGTGCACGGCCCTCATAGGATATGTCCATATGCCGCAGAATAACAATAATAACTTTTATTAGAAGCATTTTTGCTAATGGAAATATATTGCAAATATGCTTTCAATTTTGACTTTCCTATCCTTTTAAATAGTCAAAACTCAATAAAGAGTATCAAAAATAAATAATCCTCTATATTAGGACACCCCACTATAGTTTACGATCTCCACCTGCTCCCCCACCCTTACCTGCAAACCCAATATGCCACTAACCCAACCCATGAACTATTGTTAACCCTCACCATATCAAACGAGGTGACTGGTTAATGTGAATAACCAATCAGAAGAGTGCATTGGGGGGGCGGAGCTAGCCTGGTAGCCGAGCGGTCGCACTTTTCTTCAGCTCCTACAACTCCTATACCTAAAGTATTTTATTCGACTGCTCGGCATACCAGACTACCAACCACTGACACATTTGAGTAACTGGGGCGCCCACCGAGTCGGATGAGCTTTTTTGGAACCCCAGGAGAGACCATAAACCTTAAGATTTGCAGGAGGCTTTGGCTAGCAGTAACTTTATAGCGGCCATCTTGGGGATCACATACTACCTGCGCAGTATGAAGATGACGGCGATTATAAGTGCCTTAGAAGCCTTTTCAATTAACATGGATAGACACTTTTGGGATCTCAAGCGAGAATTCACAACCTTACAGTCCCAAAATCTAGTAGCTCTCAGACAACCCGCAGAGGTAAACTTCTACCTAGAGATCCGGACCGGCAATCAGGAGACTCCGGCGGAGGCCCATAGCTCCTTGAGTGCGGTGACTTCTGCGGAGCTTGAGACCTACATGGGAGTTCCCGTGGATTCAGAGGGGAGCCTCTCAGACTCTGTCACACTCAAGCAACAGCCCAGTAACAGGACGGTGCTAATGAAACAAGTAAGCGCACGCTCACAGGGCAACACATGCTGCGACACAGGGAAATCCCAACCCATAGCCGAACCTCTCTCCACTACTCACATAGAGCTACAGCTTAAATCCCAAGTAAAGCCCTTCAGGTCAGAGCCGCACTCTGCTACTAGAATTGCTCCTATCATGGACCGATGCAGCACATCCCCCTCACTAAAAATAGCTCCCGGGCTGGGGATCATATATAGCTTAAAAGACCTCTCCAGTCACGAACGGAATGCCCTCCATCTCTCCCTTTTGCAGTTGTCTCACTTTACTAATGGAATCCACCTAGAGACAGTACTGACGTGGAGGACCTATCTAGATCTACCGCATGTCCCCAGAGTGAATCTACTACTGACCACACTAAAATTGTGTAACGATCTGAGAAGTTCCAAGCTTGAGGCCCCATATGAGATTAGGTGGTTCAGAAAGCTAGGAGTAGGTTAAATTCATCAACTATGTCGGACAGACACTCAGGTGCAGAAGTCCTTTCAGTTACCACAAACTCTGTTCTCACTTCTGGAACTTACTGCTTGACACAATGCCATGCGGAGTCCCCTTTTTTTTTTTTTTTGGTTCCAGCCAGCTTGAGTTTATATAACATGTCACCCAGCTAATAACTCTCTAGGATTTGCGGTATCAACCTACATGCTGCTTCCATGACTGGTGTGTGGTTCACAGGTCGCTGATGGTATAGTTTGCTTTACTGGACTCCCTATGGGACTTTTATTGCCTACTCTGTTTTTTTGTGTGTCCCTTATGTTTGTTCCGTACCAAAGTCCCTACGAGACATTCCCCTGGCCATCTGTTTCAGTTTAGATGAGCTTGCTAATTGTTAGTCATGTCACACCAGGTCACCCTTAATTGGTATAGATAGACAAGAGGACCCATAATTGCGGTCACCCCATAATCCCCAAATTGCATAGAACCAATTCTAGATAACCCTAGAGTATATAAAGGAGCTTGGAGTAGGCGCTCTTTCACTCCTTAAGGAACTGTTAACTCTGTGGCTTGCTATTCTGATATATCCCACTCTATATTAGCCGGTTGGAGTCTACTTGACAGTATAATCCTTAATACCCACTGATGTCTTAGATATCCCACCCCCATTACTAATTAAACTGCCCTACCACATAACTCTAATCCTCCCAGCATAAGAATGTTCTAGTTTGAATATGGTGTCCAACCTTCAAAGCCTGTTATCTACCTATTCCACACACATCTACTTTAGTATCTATTGTATTTCCCACCACTATTATTTTTATTCAGTAAAATGAATCCACTTGTAGCCAGGGTGTTTAAGAAGATGGCTCTCTGTCTATATCCATACAGTAAGCCGTATGATAGAGCCGTATATTGTTATTGACAATACCCCTCTGTGCATACTTTCAGTTTGGTTTTATGCAATGTTATTATATGTACAACCCCTTGACTTCAACTGACATTGAGTTTAGCGTAGGCGTTATATGTTTCTGTTGATATTTCTTGCAAACCTTAAGTTAAGGCCTGTAACATGACACTCGTTCCCACATGTTCTATATGTTGCCCTACTCTCAAAAATACTTATGCATACCTAGAAAGTTTACAGATAGCAAACATAACTTATGTTTACTCATTCAAGACCAGTCCTGATGCTGGAGTCAATCCTTCTATAAAATATACGCCGGACTTCTATGGTGTTGTGCTAGTGGGCCAAAGATCATGTCCTTAGAGTATAATTCTTTAATTCCTAGAGCGGTACACTAGATTGTATTAACAGTGAAATAGCCCGGCTGCTGCATATCATATAGAGCCCTACACACGAGTTTTGACTGGACCCTATCACTATAACTCTGACATAAGTAGGATTATATGAGACTATTATACGCTATAGATATACTTTGTATCATACATTAAAGTACCCTGTGTGAACTATGTCCCTATCTATTGACTGAACATACAACAGGCTTTTCTTTTGAAGTATGCCCCTTTGTTTGAGTATGGAATATAACTATTGTATACTCCCCTCACTACATCAGCCCGACAATTAATAAGACTCCGCTCCCCCATTACATCCCCCCTCCCCACTCCACTTCGAGCGGCTCTTGCCCGCTGCACTCCCTTTACCCCCCTGCTAACTTGGTCCAAACGTGGCCAAACAAAATCCAACCCCCAATTGCCCTAACCGTTTTTTCTTTTTCAACCTAAATAACCATATGAACAGCAATTTGGGGACCATGCCTATTATATATAAAAACGAGGTTCCAATACCCTCTATAATTTTTACTCTTTGTTATCTTTGGAGGATCTAGAGAAAAGTAGACCTACTCTTAAGGATATATTTAACCCTGATAATGAAATTAAAGACATTTCTGAAGTTTTTCTTTTGATGGAAAAAGCACTCATAAAGGAATATCAAATATGGTGGGACAAGAAGTCCCTTGAGAAATATATAGACCTTAACATTATACCACGGGGTCTTAGGCTTAAGAAAAGGCCAACATTCCTCACGATTGATGATGCTTTTCTAAGGGAATGGAATGATATCTTAACAGAATGCTCAATCAGATTAATGCACCTGATCATAAGACATAAGGAACAGAGGCTAATTGAGGCTAGACAACAAATACAGCATGTACAAAAAGATCTTAACCAGTTTGTGGATCATAGTCAATATGAAAAACTTGACAATTTGCTTAAACAGACTGTAGATAGTATGAAGAGGGACATTGACAAACTCAAGTTCCGCAAATACACTAGAGATTCAGAGGATTACACCTTTAATAGGGTTTATCCTAATAATTCACAATCAGGAAAAAGGAATAGACGACAACGGAAACATAAGAAAGGGGGCGATCTATTACCCAAGGACATTAAGAGTCAACAACCAACCACAAATAAAAAACAGGTGACTTTTTCTGACACAGACCCTGAGTCCAATGATGAGGTAGAGGTACAGGATTTTGTGGACTTCATGACCAGTGGACCCTCTTCTGATGAGGGGGAACTATATAATGACTCTGATGCAGGGGGATTGTCAGCCCCAAACCTTGACATTGTGCCCCTTTCCCTGCCTGTTAAATCCAATGTGGGTATACTTAAACCTAAAAATAAAACAAATAAGAATAGATATGTGAGAGCAATAGAAGGTGAGAAACAATTAGAACAAAGTGGACCTGTAGACCAGCAGCAGGTTTTTCACGAGGTAGGAGCAGGACAGGGAGGGGGAGGAGGGGGGAGGGGAAGAGGTATGCTAACCAGAACACAAATAGCTCAAGGGGCACTACAGACCCTAGAACAGAGAGACAGATACACTCCCAGGAGAGGCAAACAGAACAAATACAAAATCTAAAAATAATTAATTTGTCATCCACGGTACTGACCGAAAAAGAATTGGATGTTTTGAAACTTGGGTTAAACTTTGTTCCCTCAATTGATTTTGATGTTTTTGAAACATTACTTGATGTTAATAAACTTATCCGTAACCTGACACTTAAAAAGTTTTATGCCATAGAGAACACTCAGCAAGATGATGACACACAAGCACATGATCTAGTGGAGAGAACAGTGACAAATGATTATTTTCAGGTTAATGATGCTGTTGACTTTCTATCACTATACCAACTAGAGAGAGATAGTAATCAACCTGTTAGTATTAAGAGCTCACATACTGGCTTTAGGCCAAAATCCATATTCTACCCCACACACAGTCGTGGTAAAATCCTTGAACAATTTCATAGAAGGGTAGAGGAGGACTTGATAAGGCTAAAAGAAAAGAGTAGGAACTCTAGGGACAATCTTACAGTTAAACAAAAAGAAGGTCTCAGACAGTTGAAAGCAAGAGATAACATAGTGATTAAAAACTCGGACAAAGGTGGATCAATAGTAGTAATGGACAGATCAGCCTACATAAAAGAGGCATTGAGACAGTTGGAGGATCAGGAAGTCTATTCTGTTTTACCAGGTAATCCAGTGTTTGCTTTTCGGGAGAAAATGAGGGACCTTCTAGATGATGGGTTGGAACTGGGAGTTATTGACTCTGTCACTTGTGAGTATTTAATGGTGGAGGAACCGGTTACCCCGATCTTCCACCATTTGCCGAAAGTGCACAAGTCTATTGAGGATGTCAAGGGACGTCCGATAGTGTCCGGTATAGGCTCTTTGTTTGAAAATTTGTCAAACTGGGTCGAGACACTACTCCAGCCCATTGTCTGGAAGCTTCCCTCCTTCCTGCAGGACACTAAACACTTACTAAATCTAGTGGATGGACTAACCTGGAAGGAAAGCTTTGGATGGCTCACCGTGGATGTGGTGGGCCTGTATTCGGCTATACCTCACAGGGAAGGTCTGGAGGCAGTCAGATTTATGCTAGAAGAATTCAGCGACTATGACTCTAACCTTAAGGCTTACATATTGCAGGTTCTCCTCTTCTTACTGACACATAACTATTTTGAGTTCAATGGAGTATTCTATCTGCAGAGACGTGGGACAGCCATGGGGGCAAAATTTGCCCCAGCATTTGCCAACATTTACATGGGTTGGTGGGAGCTGTCCCACGTCTATGCAGATACCAATCCATATAGACGCTCAGTGGTAGCATATAAGCGCTACATCGATGACCTGTTGATGGTTTGGTCAGGCTCTGAGGAGGAGGGCCAGCAATTTGTTGAGTATCTAAACCATAATAGGGCAGGTCTGGAATTTACATATAATTTCAGCAAAAACAAAGTGCCCTATTTAGATGTTGAGCTAGAGGGAGATGGGGACCAACAATTGGTTAATTCAGCATTATATACTAAGCCAATCTCTGCAAACGCCTTGCTCCACGCCAAGAGCTGCCATCCACGCCATATGAATTATGGCGTGGCTAAAGGGCAGTTCATTAGGATTAAGCGTAATTGCTCCAGAGAAGAAGATTTCCGGGCAGAGAGTAGGGCTCTGTGGAAAAGGCTTAAGGCAAGGGGCTATCCTGAGGGACCCATAAGGAAAGCATTTTTAGAGGTTGAGAGCATTCCCAGAGCAAATTTACTTACAACTAAAACACATACCAAATCAAGAGGGAAAAGTGGAATAACTTTTGTTACCACTTATTCCAATCAGTACAGGGAAGTATGCGAGATCATTAGGAGGAACCTTCCAATCTTGAAGGCGGATAATGATCTCAAGGATGTTATTGATAAGGGTTGTCTATTTGTCTCTAAGAGGAATGTGACTATTGGAAATCTTGTCTCACCCAGTGCCCTTAGGAAGCCACCACGGCAGAATAGTTGGCTCAGCTGTAAAGGACACTATAAGTGTGGCTTGCACAGCTGTATTGCTTGTAGCCACACTACAAGTAGCAAAGTATTTCAGTCTAACTACACACAAAGAGTCTTTGATTGCAATTACTGTACAAATTGTCGATCAGAATTTGCAGTTTATGCCATAACTTGTACCTCCTGTGAAAAGCAATATGTAGGGTGTACCACACGTGAGACCAGAGAGCGTATACGTGAACACCTCAATGATATTGAGAGAGGGAGGACAGCGACAGGTGCTTCTAAGCATTTCATATATGAGCATGATAGAAGTGTCAAGACATTCACCTGGATGATCATAGATTTAATTAAGAATAAACCAAGGGGAGGAAGCAGGACTATGGAGTTATATAAAAAGGAAGCCTTTTGGATCTTTAAATTGTATACACGCAGTCCAAATGGCTTGAATATAGAAGGAGATCTGATTAACTTTTGGTACTAGATATCACCCCATATACTATTTTATAACTCCATATACTTAGATTGCCATAACATCTAAATAACTAAGAAACTAAAAAGACTAAAAAACAAAAAACCTTAAAAGTATGGCCCACAATATTGGTTTATTGAGAGATATTATTAAGCTTAGGCTTAGTTGGGACAATAATTTGTGTACCACATTTATTTAGAGTACATAACTATCTATATATTTCTTTGTTCTTTTCTATTTACCCCAGCTTTTAGTGTATCAGTCAAATAAGTGGAGACATAGCATTATCATGCTAGATGGCATGACTGGATGGTATATGTGTAAGTATGCCATTCAAGTAATGCCCATAGAGATTTAGATAAGATATTGCATGCCTATAAAGATTACGCATTTAGCATATAGGGGGTTACAAATATTAAATGTATATACAAAGTTTAGATAGAGGTTCCTAACATTATTAACATACGATCTCACTGACCAAGCAAATAATCTACATAGATCCAATATACAAGATAGCAGGTGTAACAAATTTAACCCTTAGCACAGACAACCAATGAAATTAAGGTGGGTGGTATAATAGCCGCCCCATTTACCATGACTAAAGTGTCTATGATTAAGGCCAGTCAAGGCCGAAACATGTCAGACTAGTCTCCCTTGTCTGTGCTTATATGTTTTTAATAGTGTGTTGCCTATTTTAAATTGTAGCAATAAATTTCCAGATTGTTTTACTCACCCGGTTTTCGTTTGGTTGACCCTCTATAACTATACAGGTCACATATCTCTCATAATTGTACCCTTGCTCGCTGGATATAGGCTGTAAACATCATTACTTATAACATCTGTAATGTGAAAAACCTAACACAGGTTTATATTATATCATTATAGTTTTGATGTTAATCCAGTGGTTTACTAACTCCATTCTCAGAAAGGTTTTGTATTTACTTTGTTGCTATGTTTTTAGATATATAATTCATGTCTTGCTGTTACATTTTCATTGTCACTGGATGATTATTTCCTGTAATATTTTGTTTAACCTCAATAAAAATATACAAAAAAAAAAAAAAAAAAGAAGAGTGCATTGGTACAATTGTAACAGTGAGCTTAACCATCAGGAACTAACCATAGCCAATCAGGATTATTAAAGAAAAAGCTATGAGGGAATACCTTTCAAGAAACAGAATTCAATGAGACTCATTCAATGTTTGGAAGAGACTGAGAAATAAAGTTTCTTCAAAGGGACTTCAGATAAGAGGAATTTAATGCTCAGTTAGTTCATTATATTATTATTTTTTATTTGTGGCATTTTGGGATCTGTGGATCTGTTGATTATTATGGGGGCATTGGTATTAAGGTGCCCTGGCTGTCACTAAAATTGCAGTGTGAATTGGATCTTTGCCTTAGATGGAAGATTTTAATATTTGCATTTATAAATAAACTCAGAAAGGGTGGGCATTATAGCAGCAGGGAACAAAAAAATGACACTCAAGTTTTGATGGATATACCTCCTTATCCTAAATGTTTCATGGAGTTTCTGCATCAAAAGCTTCACATTTTATATTTTTAAAATCTCCCCTTTCCAGACAGCAGGGACAGGCAACCTGGGATATGTTGCTTTGATGCTGAGTGCATATAATTCTTTATATAGGCAAATAATGCACAACCAGATAAGGTACATTTACTTTGAACAATATGCAGAATTGTTAAATGGATTTCTTTGTGTTTACAAATCCATTTATTAAACCTCTGCATTATTATGCCTAGCTGGATCTTTTTGCATTGTGTGTATTGGTCTGAGAAAGGTACACAGTTTTATGTAAAATCAAAAGAAAAGATGCATCTTTTTAATTTCAGTGCACAGAGTTGAAGGGCTCAGACTATTCACTGTAAAAAAAAAAAACAATGTTACATTATGTGCGCAATTCTTTGAACACCAAAAAGAATCAGTCGAACGTACTGAACCATTTATTGCATTAATTAAAGGGACAGTAAATTTAATTCTCCATAAAATTAATTACATACACAAAAGAAAATCTTGGCATACTTCACCTTTTGGCTGCTTTTCTTGTAATTTAGCTCTAAAAAAAACTAAATGTATGCTTGCCTGATAAATTTCTTTCTTTCGGGATACTGTTAGTCCACAGAATAATCAATTACTGTTGGGAATATCACTTCTGGCCAGCAGGAGGTGGCAAAGAGCACCACAGCAAAGCTGTTAAATGTCACTTCCCTTCCCACAATTCCCAGTCATTCGACCGAATGGAAAAAAGGAAAATGAAAATGGAGAAAAGCATAAATTATGCTTACCTGATAATTTTCTTTTCTTCTGAAAGGAAGAGTCCACAGCTGCATTCATTACTTTTGGGAATTCAGAACCTGGCCACCAGGAGGAGGCAAAGACACCGCAGCCAAAGGCTTCAAAAACCTTCCCCACTTCCCTCATCCCCCAGTCATTCTGCCAAGGGAACAAGGAACAGTAGGAGAAATATCAGGGTGATTTTAAAAAAGGCGCCAGAAGAACAAAAAAGTACTGCCGCTCCATAGATAAAGCACAGGCAGGAGCTGTGGACTCTTCCTGTCAGAAGAAAAGAAATTATCAGGTAAGCATAATTTATGTTTTTCTTCTTAAACAGGAAGAGTCCACAGCTGCATTCATTACTTTTCGGAAAACAATACCCAAGCTAGAGGAAACTGAATGCAAACAAAGGGTGGGTACAAAAGAGGTGGCTCCTTCGAAAGGCGCACCACAGCCTGAAATTACTCAACACCCTACAAAAAACTACAACGACAAGGAAAAAAACCAGAGCCCGGGTAACCACTCAGCAGTTACACAACCTGCAAAGCCATGCTAGAGACCACTCAGACCCAGAATCTGCTGAGCATAAGGCCTCCGAGGAGTCAGTCCTGCGGCACTCAACTCCCGCAATTCCAAAACCGAAAAAACCTCTATCAACCCCCAAGAGGGAGAGTGGAGGAACCCAGGAGATCTGAAGGACCATCCAACATGGACTTAAATAAAAAACTGGTCAAAATTTCTATCTATCCCTGAGAGGGAGAATAGAGGCCACAAGAGACATCTAAAATACCAAATCAACTGAGAGCAACCTGAAGTTGCTGCAGGACCACTGTCCAGGGAACAAACTCCTCAGGAGGACAAGGACCAGAAGATAAGTCCATAGTCAGAAGAAAACATCCCTAAGATAACCGGAAGGCCACCCTCAATCCCTAACACAGCACCATACCAACTATGGAAACCTGCAAGTTCCCCCTTGTAACCTAGACAAGACAAGACCCATCAGGTTAAACATAGACAAGCAGAGAGAGGAAAACCTTCCCAGCAGCTTAAAAAGAGCTCTCCAAGAGGTTATAGAGTCACCTGTGAGCAAAACACGTGATGACCCATCCACAGGCCACAAAGCTGTCTTAAGCCATTGTGGGACTCAACCCACTGAAGAGTGCTGAAAAATATCGACAACAGCTCCCAACCAGAAAATTCCGGAATCCCAGGAGCAATCCATCCTGGCAACAGTCGAGAGATGGGCACTAAGAGTCCCCCCAACAAAGGGGAGAACAGATTCATAAAAGAAAACGGTTCATGCTGCAAAGCAGACTGATCCCCAACCTTCCTTCCAGGATAACGGTCCCAACCCCAAGGCTAGTGAAGACCTGTTGCAGACCTTTGGATGAAAAAAGATGGATCTACGAGGCATAAAATCCCCAGAGTAGAACTGTGATCGCTACTAAAAAGTTAGCATGCTACCCTGAACTATGACAGGAACCTCAAGCTCGGGTCCAAGGAACCCTAATCTGTAGCCTTCCATAAGAAGGAACACTCCTCAAGGGAAGAAAGCACTCTGACCCACAGCATTCCGATACCAGAAATCAATTCTGTGATACTGAAAATGCAGAGAGTGAAAAACCCCTACGAGCCCTTTACAGATACTGAGGTACCTCCAAACCAAGGAGAACATGAAAATCCCTTCCCCACCCTAGGTGAGAAGAAGCAGATTAATCAACAGAAAACACCCTACTAAAGGCCAACCCCTCAGCCAATATTGTCAGCCCAGTTGGATAGCAACTGGAGCCTACCAGGAAGCATCAGATGTCCCAGCAGACAAGTAGGGACCCATCAGAAAACCTCAAACTGAAGCCTCAGGATGATATTAATCTATCATAAGAGTCAGAAAACCCCTGCCCCCTCCAAAGGGACACGCGGGAGAACCAAACCCTAGGGTTAAGCAGAACTGTCCATATCCTTTCCAGGCAAGAGACATGGTCCTTAGCCGGAGTCCTCGAAAAACGGAACCGATCTGAAGATCTGAAGCCCTGAGGAACCCATAAGCTGCCTCCTATGGTTAGGAGCGCACCCAGACAGAGCCTTCCGCCATCTAAAGTCCTTAGATGAAAAGTACCTAGCAATATCCACAAACCCAAGAGTCTGAAAAGAACTCCCAACCGGTTTAGGAAAGGGCCACCAGTACCCTTGAATCACAAGGTAATCCATGTGGACAGGCCGAACAACCTGACCCCATGCTGGAAAGACTAAATGGTCAGTTTCCTGACCCCAGACAGGTGAAAAGACTGTATCTGACCCCAGACCTCCGACCCTCAAGCCCAAAGGGCTAGATCTGCAATAAGATTGATGGGTAGCACCTGAGAGTCAAAGACCATAGTATTACAAAGAGCAGTTTTTATCTTGAACAGAGGACAGTCTTCAGAGATCCCTGAAGGATCGATCTCCCGACATCCTTGAAATGGAATAACACGGGAGCTTTGCAGCTCCTGGTAGAACGGCAGGGAGACCCCTGCACTCCACACACTAGAGCAAACGAAACACTGAGAAAAAGAATAAGGACACTCTTCCATAACAAATGACCCAACCCAAGACGGGAAGGAACGAAACCACGCCACCACAAAAGGAATGTGATTAGGCTACAAGAGTCGTCATCCGGAGATACCGCAAGTGAAGATGCAATTTTCCCCTATTCAGATACTCCAGACTTCCAAATGAATGGAAACCCACGGTTAGGAGTCCCCAGGGAGCCTAGAAACCCCAATGACATCTGAAAAAGTCGGTCACGCATCTCAGCAATGTTGCCAGAAAAAAACAACTTTTATCGGAGCACACAACCCTCCTACCAGAAGCGTTGGATCTTTGCCCCAGGCCCCAAACCTTGTTGTAAGATTCGAATCTGGAGTCCATAACACTAGGCCTTAAGAGACACTTTTTTTTTGTAAAGCCAACAGGCTAATCAGCACCACGAGGGTGACATGAACCCAAGAAACAGTAGACAGCGCATAACCAGTACCTGCCTGGTGCAAGAGCACTCCAGAATCTGTCTAAGGTCCAAGAAAAATCGACCCGAAGGCTCGATAATATGAACTAGAAAACATAACCTCAGACTTAACCAAAGTGCGCAACTTCTGAGGAAGTGCCCATGCGACCACAAAATCACAAGTATCGGTTCCAGAGAAAGAACGTTCTCAAAATGAAAGTTATATCAGCCGTGAGCTTTATACAAAATAGATCAAATACATCTTATCCGGATCTAAAATAAAAGTAAGGCCGCACACGCAGGTGAACGCCCAGGGAAAAAAAAGGGAACGCCCAACCGGACCAGCCGATCAGAAGGCCCCCTTTACCCAAGCTCAGAACTGGAACCGATACATAAAATAAAGAAAAACTGAGATGACAATGAGATAAGCTTCACCCCCAAAAAGTCTATCCATGTTGCCATCCGGCATCTAAGGTCTCCCTTGGCCCACTAGGACTAGGATCCTCTAGCAATGCCAAAACATGTCTTACTAGGACACGAAGACGTGCCAACCTATATCGGAAGGCAAAATTATCCCTTGCCGGATCGACAAATGACTCCGGCCCCAAGGTTGGGGCCCCTGAAGCCTCAGAGGCCCCCGTTTCCCCAGCTGGTTGACAGAACACGGACAGTATCTTAAAAATATTTCACTTGGGAGATACAAATGAGCCAAGGCCGCAGATATGGCCATGCGGAACCATGCCATAACCTCTGGAGGAAACAGGCCACCTTCCGGAGAAGGAGTAAAAACCAAAGGGACACCTGCTTGTGTAGCAAAGGGAGTTTCTGGGACACGCACCTCGCAGGACCTAGCATCCTCGGGGCGGATGGCTCAATGCACTCCGAGGACCCTGAATCGGGAGAAAAGAGTACTCTGGAATGGCAATCAGAACATAACTGATGGGCATGGATAACCCGGGCCATTTCATATTCATCACAAGACGCATTCTTCGCATCAGAGACATCCGTGTCTAAAATGTCAGAATCATCCATCATGGGATTACAAAAATGGCAAACGGTAACTGACACCTTCTTTACACCCCCAATGGCTGGGGCACTCACCACCTTCTGTGAACCAGACAACCCACAATCAGACTCTCTTTGTTGCCACACCGTCAGCATACGGAAGTGAAAAACAACATAACCGCACCCGGTTACGAGGTCCACCGTGCAAGTCATAAAATAGTGTGCAAATCTAAAGATTGCGCCAAATGACAATAAGGTGGTTAATGTTCCGAAAAGCCATGAGCCTAAAGTATTACTAAACATCAGCAGATAAAACCCACATAACAAACATGATTAAAGTCCCGCCTGTTCAATAACCCCCCTTAGGGGATATTAACCCCCGATTCCTTATTTTAAGATAAAAGGAGTCCCACTGGGACCCTACCTTTACGTTAACATCACATTCACATAATTAAGTAAAATTAAACGATCTTACCGGAATCTATGCCATGCAAAAGGGACATGGCCCTTCAAGTGTGAAAAATAGTAGCCTCGCTTCTGACATGGACTTGAGTGAACAAAGGCAGGCAGTGAAACTAATCAACGCTGATTGCCAAGGAGCAGTTAATATGAATCGGGATGGTTTCGCAGAAAAACTCTCCCTGCATCTCCAGACTCTAACCTTCATCCATGCTCTCACTGAGAGGCTGACAGAACTACTTAAAAATCCAGTCCCATTTCGAAGAGTACTACCCTCCATAGGAGACTTAAAGGGATACTGAACCCAATTTTTTCTTTTGTGATTCAGATAGCGCATGCAATTTTAATCAACTTTCTAATTTACTCCTAATATCAATTTTTCTTCGTTCTGTTGTTATCTTTATTTGAAAAAGAGTCCAGAACCCTAGACAGCACTTGTTTATTGGTGTCCAGAACCCTAGACAGCACTTATTTATTGGTGGATGAATTTATCCACCAATCAGCAAGAACAACCCAGGTTGTTTATCAATAATGGGCTGGCATCTAAACTTACATTCTTGCTTTTCAAATAAAAATACCAAGAGAATGAAGAAAAATTGATAATAGGAGTAAATTAGAAAGTTGCTTAAACTTGCATGCTCTATCTGAATCACAAAAGAAAAAAATTGGGTTCAGTGTCCCTTTAACCCAAACTTCTGACACTTCTCTGCCAACCTCCTGTGACGAAAGGCAAAGAATGACTGGGGGATGAAGGAAGTGGGGGAGGTATTTGAAGCCTTTGGCTGGGGTGTCTTTGCCTCCTCCTGGTGGCCAGGTTCTGAATTCCCAAAAGTAATGAATGCAGCTGTGGACTCTTCCTGTTTAAGAAGAAAAAGGAAATAACAAAAGGTTCAGGGGTACCTGAGGTTAAAGTTAAAAATAACTGTCTTAAAATAAAGGGCGGGCGTTGTGGACTCACCGTTATCAGGAAAGAAAGAAATTTATTAGGCAAGCATAAATTTAGGTTTTTTTCCTAAGATACGGTGAGTCCACGGAATCATCAATTACTGTTGGGAACCAATACCCAAGCTAGAGGACAAAGATTATTAGGGAGGGACAGGTAACCTAAACAGAAGGCACCACTCCTTGAAAAACCTTTCTCCCAAAAGAACCTCAGCTGAGGCAAACGTATCCAATTTGTAAAATTTGAACAGGGTACGCAGAGAAGACCAAGTTGCAGCCTTGCAAATCTGTTCCACAGAAGCTTCATGTTTGAAAACCCAAGAAGAAGAAACAGCCCTAGTGGAATGAGCTGTAATTCTCTCAGGAGACTGCTGCCCAGCAGTCTCATAAGCAAAACCAATTATACTTCTCAACCAGAATGAAAGAGAAGTGGCAGAAGCTTTCTGACCCTTATGTTTCCCTGAGAAACAAACAAACAGGGCAGAAGACTGGAGAAAATCCTTAGTCACCTGTAAATAAAATTTTAAAGCACGTACAACCTTCAAGTTGTACAACAAACATTCTTTAGAAAAGAAGAACTATGACAAAGAGAAGGAACAACAATTTCCTGATTAAAATTTCTGTCCGAAACCACTTTAGGAAGGAACCTAACTTAGTACGAAAAACCGCCTCATCAACATGAAAGATAAGATAAGGCGAATCACACTGCAAAGCTGAGAGTTACGACACTCTCCGAGCAGAAGAGATAGCAATAAGAAACAAAACCTTCCAAGATAACAACTTAATATCTATGAAATGCAATGGCTCAAACTGAGCTTGCTGCAAAACTTTAAGAACAAAATTAAGGCTCCCAGGAGGAGCAACAGATTTAAACACAGGCTTGATACTGACCAAGGCCTGACAAAAAGATTGCACATCTGGCACATCCGCCAGATGCTTATGCAGCAAAAAAGATAATGCAGAAAACTGACCCTTCAGAGAACTGACTGACAAAACCTTTCTCCAGACCTTTCTGTAGAAAGTACCAAATTCTAAGAATCCTGACCCTACTCCAAGAGTAGCCCATGGATTCACACCAATCAAGGTATTTACGCCATATATTATGGTAAATATTCCCCGTAACAGGCTTGCAAGCCTGAATCATGGTCTCAATGACCGACTCAGAAAAACCATGCTTAGACAGAACTAAGCGTTCAATCTCCAAGCAGTCAGCTTCAGAGAAACGAAATTTGGATGAAAGAAGGGACCTTGAATCAGAAGGTCCTTCCTCAGAGGAAGTCTCCAAGGTGGAAGAGATGACATCTCCAATAGGTCTGCATACCAGATCCTCTGAGGCCACGCAGGGACTATTAGAATTACCAACGCTCTCTCCTGTTTGATACGAGCAATGACTCATGGAAGGAGAGCAAACTGAGAAAACAGGTATGCTAGCCTGAAATCCCAAGGAACCACCAGAGCATCTATCAGAGTGGCCTGTGGATCTCTTGACTTTGAACCGTACCTTGGCAGCTTGGCATTTTGCCGAGCCGCCATCAGATCCAACTCCGGCACCCCCCATTTGAGGGTTAAGTTGGAGAATATCTCCAGATGGAGTTCCCACTCCCCAGGATGAAAAATCTGTCTGCTCAGGAAATCTGCTTCCCAGTTGTATACTCCTGGAATGTGGATGGCAGATAGACAACAATTGTGAGCTTCCGCCCACTGAACAATCCAAGTCACCTCCTACATGGCTAAGGAACTCCGAGTTCCTCCCTGGTGGTTGATGTAAACCATTGAAGTGATATTGTTCGACTGGTACCAAGTTAAGAACAACTGAGGCCAAGCCATCAGAGCATTGTAAAGTGCTCTCAACTCCAAAATGCAGAAACTTCCGAGTCCATAATGCCTGCACCTTAAACAAGACCCAGACTGTTTCCCAGTCTAGCAGGTTGGCGTCCGTGGTTACATCACCCAGGAATGTCTCTAGAAGTATGCGCCCTCTTCCTGAGAAATCACTATGGGAGAAAGTCTCTTGTCGACTGATCTATATCTATCCTCTGAGACAGATCCGAATGTTCTCCATTCTATGGAAAATAGCAAAGGGAATGATGTCCATGATAATGATCAGACCAATTCCCTCCATACATTGTGTTACTGAAAAGTGAAGGTAAAATCAACTGCAGCTAGATTAAAAATTTCAACCTTCTGGTTGCAAAATGGCTAAGCTATTTACCGGACCCCAAGAGCTCGCTGTTGGCCGGACAGTGGACTGCAGAGAAAGGAAAATTAATAAATCCTTGATTACCTGACCTCTGTTAGAAATCTTCTCCTAGATAGAGAATCTATTAAGGTCCCTAAAAAATCACCCTTGTAGAGGAAACAAAGGAACTCTTCTCCAGATACATTTCCCATCCATGCAGGGGCGTATTAAGGCATAGGCCAACAAGGCCGGTGCCTAGGGCAGCAGATTTTTAAGGGGCAGCAGAATTTTGAGTCCCTAGGGCCACTCTACTGAACTCAGGGCCGGGTGGCTAAATCAACCAATTACTAATGACTTAAATAGCTGGCCCGGCTATTGCTATCCTATGGGATTGTATGTGGGTGTGCATGATGTGGTGACAGTGGAGGCGGAGCTCACTTGCGCAGCCTGGCCTGGACTGAGATGGAATGCGGTATTCTTCCTGGCTCCACCGCGTGATTGAGACTCACACAGACTACACAGTGCAGTATGCACTACACCGTGACCACTGTGAAACAGCATATGCCTTTCTCCCTTCAATACATCTTCATTAGTCATTAAAATACTTAAACGGATTAGTCACTAAATACTTGCACATTTACTGTTTGTCTATCTGTCATACATGCAAAGAATAAGTATTTATTGCTGAATCTATACAACTATGTGACTTAAAACACAACTGAAAATATGTTGTATGCATTTAATACATTCAGAAACAATTCAAGTATATACTTTATTATGATTGTATCATGTGACTTTATCTCCTAGGATACAATTCCTAAACCTATCATAACTACTGTTGTATTTTTTAAGTACTTTTAAAAGCCAGTTTGTATATTCATTACATATTTATCCAAGCAGATATTTTGCTTAAATAACTGTCAATAACTGAACAACTACCTACTGACAAACTATCATACAGTGAAGGATATTTTTTTCTGATATAAACACTTTAATCATCTGACTTGCAAAATAATGTCTTAATATATATATATATATATATATATATATATATATATATATATATATATATATATATATATATATATATATATATATATATATATATATATATATATATATATATATATGTGTGTGTGTGTGTGTGTGTGTGTGTGTGACCAGAGTGAATGCAAGCCATGGTGAACATATACTTAAAAAGACATTATTTTATTAATTTTTTACACCCTGCCCCAAAAATATTATGCCTAAAAATAGGCCTTAAACCTGGGGTGGGGTGGAGGGGGGGGGGGGGGGCAGCAGAAATTTGAATGCCTAGGGCAGCACAAAACCTAAATACGCCCCTGCATCCATGGGAAAGTAGAATGGACAAGATCTCTTGAAAGAGAGTTTCTTGCAATACCCCAAGACCTAAAAGTCTTTTTAGGATGACAAGACTCAGAAACTTGAGAAGATCCTGAATAATGGGAACAATAAATACACATCCTTTAGGTCTATGTTCGTTATGAACAGGCCCTCTTGAACCAAAGGAGAATGGATATTACTTTGAAAGTCAGAACTTGAGAAACTTGAGGTAAATACCTAGATTCTATTCCCAGACTGGGACTGGAACTATCACTCCCAGAGAGGAAGGCCCTGAACCCAGTTCAAGGAGTGCCTCTCATCATACCTGGATTGCAGATACTCTAGAAGGAGAAATCTGCCTCTGGGAGGAAATCTTAGATAGGACTCTAAGAAACATGACTGACCCTGCAGAAAGAGAAACAAATGGTTATAGTTTTCCTCTCTTGACGAGGATAATCCTGCCAGACCAAGTCCAAACAAGTTGTCATCCTTGAAGGGAAACACCAGAAGCATGAATATGGAAAAAACATAAAAGATTGAACCTGCAACTGCAGAACTATAAAGCCTATACTGTAACCCTAAGCCACAGGTAGGCTTCTCAGCTGACCAAAATTTCAGCCACAATGCCTGGCGGGCTAGCACAGCAAGACTAATAAGTCAAGCCATTGCTCTGAAAGAACAAAGAAACCTCCAGCTTCTTATCCATGGATCCGTAAAGGAGCAGCTACCCTCCAAAGAGATCGAAGTTCTCTGAGCCATAGTAGAAAAATTCCCTTCTACTTAGGGCAGCGTGCACTTAAATGGAGTCAGTGACAGGAAAATCATTAATAGGATAGGAGACAAGGAGAAAGGTATCCCTAGCTTCTCCTGTTCCTGCAAAAATTTCCATAGCACGTCGAGAAACACTTCCTCAAAGAAGGAACATCACAGTGATGAAAAGTTTACTAAACTTCCAAAGGTTGAATGACAACGACAGAAGTATCAATGTCGTCCAAGTAGCCAAAACCTTTGTTAACAATACACGAGGTGTTCAATCATACAGCTGAAGGAGACAACTTCAGCATCAGATGAAGGCATTATACTGTCCAAATCTGAAAATTTACCCTCAGAAACTACCAGCGATTCCTCCTCACCAGACTTAGGAGAGAGAGCGACCCATGTAGCAGAATGTGGAGCAGAAACTTTACCATCTGAAACTTTAATGTCCTCTTGCCTGTTCCCCTGTAGGAAAGGAAAACCAGATGAAGCCGCAGATACCGCAGAGGATACCTGAGTAGCAAACTCTGTAGGCAAATACACTCCTCCAGGAGATTGAGAGGAACCGCAAGGCAATGCATGTGATGCAATAGAGGCTTGGGACGGATAAGGAGAAAGCTGTGGCATTGCCTGAAAAGCATTATCCTGGGAGACATGAGGCTCAGAAGACAACGCCCTATCTCTACTTTCATTAGATAGATTAAAAAAACTGCAGCACAGAACTGCATATGCTCTTGCAAAATAAATTGAATCCTGAGAAACATGAGGCTCAACATAATATCTTTATTTTGCTAAAGATTTTTCTCATGAAACGGAAGCATCTATTCCTTAGGAACCTGAATTTTAGGAATGAATGCACATATGTCTCTTTAAGAGTCTTAAAAAAGGATTTAATACAGTGAATTGAAAAAAAGAAAGTCAACTAAAAACCTCTAAATTATCTCATGTATAAAAAACTCTGCTATCTATATAAACACAGCAGATAAAACTATTAATTCACTGCACAATAGTGCTAAGTGGCTATAAAAAAAAAAACTTGGTACTAAGCCATTCTTTATTATACTTAAACAGAAAGCCTGAGATTCAATGGCCTTAGCAGTAATTGGCTTAAATAAGGGTTTTCCCAGCACGGCTAGAAACTAATTGCCCAGATGCAGAACCAAATAATGTTTCATAGTCCCTGTACATCACTGCATTTTCTCACCAGGATTTTATTTACAATCAGTGGTGCCACATAACTAAACTTATTATCAACGCCCACAAAAAGCTGCTACGGTCTCATAGTTGAGAGTTTCTGATGTGACCATGTGCACAAGCCCTTCTTACACAAGCGCAATATATATGAGTGCCCTGCTGTGTGCCGTGAATGTAGTGTTCTGAGAACAGAGTAGAGTTAACCTGGTACAGAAAAAAAACAAAATGGCGCCGCTGCAAGATTGAAGCTAGCAAAACAGCAAGAGAATGAAGTGCGCATATATCGCGCTTCATTCTGCCGATAAACTGGGCCATAAATTAACAATATGTTCAGAGAAAGCCCATTACCAAGGGAGTCTATTTTCTGATTTAGACTTAACTGCCCCATAAGAGTGACACCGCTAAGTGAGTGCGCTCTCCTAACAGAATCCAGCCTGTTAATAAAGGTGGTGTTACCTAATAATCTGCAATCATATGTAATATAACACAAAAAATATAAAATCTAAAAATAAAAAAGTAAAATTTGAGCCCCAACAAAGACTAACTCCTTCCAAGACAAGAAGGAGATTAACCCTTAAGTCTCCTATGTTCACAGCCAAAAGTGCCTGCCCACTGCCATCAAAAATACTTCATAAAGGATATTGAGTCCCACATAAAGTGCAATTTGGAGCCCTTAACCCCTTCAGTGCCAGCCTCCTAGCCCCAGAAGACAAAAGGCACTTATCTGCACATCTAGCTGTCTGGCTGGAGGACAGCTCACCCAGAATGAAAGGAAGCCACTTCTTACAGAGACCTGTAACAAACCAGAAAGAACAGAGTAAACCTACTAAGGCTTTCTATACCAGGGCAGCAACATGTTAGGAAAATGCAGCGAAGCCCACTTCACTAGTTCCTAGCTGCTTAAAAGCCATTACTGCCCTACTGAAGATATTAACGTGGAGTACGGCTAGACCCAATCTTGAGAGAAAAGATCAGAGCAAACCTACTCTGGCTTTCAAAATAATAAAATCTTGATTGAAGTTAAATAAATACAATCTTCTTCAGACACCAAAACTTCACCTCTACCTTGCACCGAAGGCAAAAGAGAATGACTGGGGATTGTGGGAAGGGAAGTGACATTTAACAGCTTTACTGTGGCGCTCTTTGCCTCCTCCTGCTGGCCATGAGTGATATTCCCACCACCCACACAACCAACCCCCCAAATAAAACCCTAACTAAAAATTTGATTGGAACAGCCAATAGAATGCGAGCACAATCCTATTGGCTGATTGGATCAGCCAATAGGATTGAAGTTCAATCCTATTGGCTGATTGAATCAGCCAATAGCATTTTTGCAACCTTAATTCCAATTGGCTGATAGAATTCTATCAGCCAATTGGAATCTAAGGGACGCCATCTTGGATAACGTCACTTAAAGGAACCTTCATTTGTCGGGAGTCGTCGTAAGAAGAGGATGCTCCGCGCCGGATGTCTTGAAGATGGACCTGCTCTGCGCCAAATGGATGAAGATAGAAGATGCCGTCTGGATGAAGACTTTTGCCCGTCTGGAGGACCACTTCTTCCGGCTTGGATGAAGACTTCTCCTGGCTTCATTGAGGACTTCTTGCCGCTTCATTGAGGACTTCTACTGGCTTCGTTGACGATGGATGTCCGGTCTTCAAAACTGTAAGTGGATCTTGGGTGGTTAGTGTTAGTTTTTTTTAAGGGTTTATTGGGTGGGTTTTAGTTTTAGATTAGGGTTTGGGCAGCAATAGAGCTAAATGCCCTTTTAAGGGAAATGCCCATCCAAATGCCCTTTTCAGGGCAATGGGGAGCTTAGGTTTTTTTAGTTAGGGTTTAATTTGGGGGGTTGGTTGTGTGGGTGGTGGGTTTTACTGTTGGGGGGTTGTTTGTATTTTTTTTTACAGGTAAAAGAGCTGATTTCTTTGTGGCAATGCCCCGCAAAAGGCCCTTTTAAGGGCTATTGGTAGTTTAGTTTAGGCTATTTTTTGGGGGGGCTTTTTTATTTTGATAGGGCTATTAGATTAGGTGTAATTAGTTTAAATATCTTGTAATTTGTTTTTTATTTTCTGTAATTTGATGTTTGTTTGTTATTTGTAATTTAGATAATTGTATTTAATTTAGTTAATTGTATTTAATTTAGGTAATTGATTTAATTGTAGTGTAAGGTTAGGTGTTAGTGTAAGACAGGTTAGGTTTTATTTTACAGGTAAATTTGTATTTATTTTAGCTAGGTAGTTAGTAAATAGTTAATAACTATTTAATAACTATTCTACCTAGTTAAAATAAATGCAAACTTGCCTGTAAAATAAAAATAAACCCTAAGCTAGATACAATGTAACTATTAGTTATTTTGTAGCTATCTTAGGGTTTATTTTACAGGTAAGTATTTAGTTTTAAATAGGAATTATTTAGTTATTAATAGTAGGTTTTCTTTAGATTTATTTAATTATATTTAAGTTAGGGGGTGTTAGGGTTAGGGTTAGACTCAGGTTTAGGGGTTAATAACTTTAGTATAGTGGCGGCGACGTTGGGGGCGGCAGATTAGGGGTTAATAAATGTAGGTAGGTGGCGGCGATGGTAGGGGCGGCAGATTAGGGGTTATTAATATTTTACTAGTGTTTGCGAGGTGGGAGTGCGGCAGTTTAGGGGTTAATATGTTTATTCTAGTGACGGCGATGTCGGGAGCGGAAGATTAGGGGTTAATAATTGTATTTTAGTGTTTGCGATGCGGGAGGGCCTCGGTTTAGTGGTTAATAAATAGTTTATGGGTGTTAGTGTATTTTTAGCACTTTAGTTATGAGTTTTATGCTACAGCTCTGTAGTGTAAAACTCATAACTACTGGCTTTAGAATGCATTACGAATCTTGCGGGATAGGCTGTACCGCTCACTTTTAGGCCTAAAAAAAAGCTTGTAATACCGGCGCAATGGAAGTCCCATTGAAAAAAGACTTACGAAAATTGCATAAGTTAATTTGCGGTACGGCCAAAAAGTGTGCGGGACAGCTGTACCTACAAGACTCGTAATACCAGTGGTAGTGAAAAAGCAGCATTATGAGCCTTAACGCTGCTTTTTTACTCATACCGCAAAACTCGTAATCTAGCCGTAAGTTTTTTTTCTCACTGCCACAGAGAATCTAGAGGATCTAAAATGCTACACAGTGTTTGCTTGATCAGGGCAGGAGCTCATTTATGTAAAGAACATAGAAATGTAAAATATGCATAAAAAGCATCAGGGTATATTTTTTACTGTATGTATAATAATTTTAAATAATTTTTATTAATTTATTTTAATATTTTATATTCAATATATAGGTATGTATAGATATATACAGTATATATAGAAATATGTACTTACAATAAAAAGGACATTGTTCTGTATGTGAAGAGCATTGAAATGTGAAATAATAATAATTTATGTCAGGTTTAGCACACTTCAATATAGGTGGTCTGTTTAGCATGAGTATGAATGATAGGGTTTTTTGCAGTTTGTGCGCTCTATTGAAGTTTATAGGAGAATATGTTGGAGCGGTCAAAATAATCTAAAGTCCAACACTTTACACACGTTGGGCTTTCAAGCGCAAACTTTTTATTTTCAACTCAAAATACGAGCGCAACCCAATGAGCGCAAAAAGCCTCCATCAAGCGATGTTAACGTGCAAGCATAAATCTAGCCCTATATGTGTTCCCAATTATTCATTTTACCTGCTGAAGTATATTAAATTGTTTTCATGTATTTTATCATTTGAAGTAACTGCTTTTGTCTCTGTATACTCACCTGTTCTACAAATGTCAATATTTATGTATTGCTTATAGAAAAGCTGTGTAAACGAGAAAATTTAGAATAAAGCAAGCTGTGAAAGACAGTGAAATAATAAAATGTTAATTTTTCTTTTGTTTCCTCTATTTACTGGTCTCATTGTGTATACTGTGAGAGAAAAGATAAGGAGGATCTTGTGTAAATATAGATATAAGATCTCCCTGCAAGCTCCTCCCATTTGATTTGATTGTGGGTTTAATTAGTAAAGACAGCTATTTCATATACAAAATATACATAAAGGATACTTTACAGCTGGTATAACAATTCATGATAAACACATCAAGGTGAAACTAATTAAAGTACAATTTCCCCCTAAAGGGAAGTCAAAATAAATGTTTATGATTCTGATAGAGCAGCAGTTTTAAGACACTTTCCAATTTACTTCAATTTTTCAATTTTGCATAGTCTTTTTATATTTACACATTCTAGGGTACAAGATCCTACTGAGCATGTGCACAAGCTCACAGGGTATACGTATACTAGTCTGTGATTGGCTGATATCTGTCACATGATAAAGGGGGCAAGAAAATAGGCAAAAAAAAATAAATTTGTCAGAAATAAATCTACTGCTTATTTGAAATTCAGAGTAGGTGTTATTGACTTGTCTTTTTATTATGCACTGATTAACCCCTTAACAACCAGCGCCGTACCCTGTATGATGCTGGTCGTTATGCCCTTAAGGAACAGCGACGTACACTGTACACATTGCGCTATTTCTGCATGCCCCACAAGTGGGGCACTGCAGAAATAGATTTGCAGAGTTATTGATGAAACTCTCTGCAATGCACAGCGGTGTTGCTGATCGTTGGTGGGTGGGAGTGTAATGAGGGTGGCGGGTGGGCGGCCCATCACTGGAGGAGGCGGGAGGAGGGCGGGAGTGGGTGGGACCGCTATGCCATGCAACACGTTAGGGGGAAAAAAATGTGCCTGGAAGTGAGGAGGGAGGAAGGGCAATGAGGGGGGATACTATGTGGGATCCATTGAGGGAAAGGGATTTTGGAGGGAGAGGGGTGGAGGGTAATGAGGGGGGGCAGCTACACTACAGAAAAAAAAAATTGTTTTTTTGGGGGGGGGGGGTTTAAATTGCCTAATTTGCTGAAAACTGGGTACTGGCAGACAGCTGCCAGTACCTAAGATGGCGGCAAATAGGTAGAGGGGGGAGGGTTAGAGAGCTGTTTGGGGGGATCAGGGAGGTTGGGGGTAAGGTGGGATAATACACTGCAAAAAAACCTAAAAAATAAAAATTCAAATAAAAAAAGCAGCCTTTCATTTTAGTACTGGCAGACTTTCTGCCAGTACTTAAGATGGGGGTGACCTTTGGGGGGGTGAGGGAGGGAATAGAGCTGTTTGAGAGGGGTCAGGGAGGGATCAGGGGGTGGGATGTGTCAAGTGGGAAGCTGATCTCTACACTAAAGCTAAAATTAACCTTACAAGCTACCTAATAAACCCCTTCACTGCTGGGCATAATTCAAGTGTGGTGCACCGCGGCATTTAGCGGCCTTGTAATTACCAAAAAGCAATGCCAAAGCCATATATTCCTGCTATTTCTGAACAAAGGGGATCCCAGAGAAGCATTTACAATCATTTGTGCCATGATTGCACAAGCTGTTTGTAAATAATTTCAGTGAGAATCCTAAAATTGTGAATAAATTAACGATTTAGCAGTGAAATGGTAGCATGAAATATACCAAAATGGGCCTAGATCAATACTTTGGGTTGTCTACTAAAACAACAATATATAGCTTTGATAGGTAAATGAAAAAAGGCTCTATTTCTGTTTAAATGTAGTGATGGCAAAAATGCTAAAAATGCTCTGGTCTTTTGGGGAAGTTTTTGTCTAAAATGCCCGGTCCTTAAGGAGTTAATTATGCAATTATACTGCATTGAGTGGTCCTTTAAAGGAACATTCCGGTCAAAATTTAAATGCACATAGTTGAATTACATCTTTGAATAGAAACAAATTTGCAATATAGTTGTATTAGCAAAAATGCTTCTAGTAAAAGTTATCACTGTTTTAGTGTTAACATTTTTCTCTGCATGTGCACGTGAAGTATAAATAGATATTCTCACAGCACTGGCAATTTAAATACTGCAGTTGTTTAGATCATTAGTGGGGCTTGTATTATGTCAGCACTTAACAAATTGAGTCATTACCAGATGTTAAAAGCACCTTAGGCTCTCTGAGCAAGTGCTGTGTTTAAAATGCTGGTGCACGGTGCATACTTAAATACACATTTGAAACAGCTATAGCTTTTATTAGAAGCATTTTTGCTAATGCATGTATATTACAAAAATGATTCTATTCAAGACTACAATGAATCCATGTAAAGTAAATTTTTGGCTGGAATGTCCCTTTAAGTGCATCTAAAAAATGTATTAGAGTGTTAACAATGTTCTTAGTGTTAACATAAAAACTGAGGCCAATTTTGTGGTTTATGAGGACCTGTATGAGTTGTCACTATGGGGCCGAATTATTAAGCACGGTATGGTGCCTAATACATCTGTTTCAGCACGCTGTCGGCATTCGGCGATTCTGTCGGACATGATCCGCTGAGCGGATCATGTCGGACAGAAATATGATAAATCATCTCGGATGACTTTACCAGAGCTTTTGCCTTTGGATAATATTTCCAGCGTCACTTAAAGGGACACTGAACCCAACACCATGGATAGCGCTTGCTTATTGGAGGCTGACATTTACCTCTGAAACAAACGGAATTAAGGAGTACCAAACAAGCTAAGGGTTAAAACTTTAAGTATTTATTATGAAACGTTAAAAAACAAACGGGTTATGCATAACCCAGGTTAAACAGAAGAAAAAAAGGGTTAATTTTTTTTTGGAATAGGCTGACATGTTTCGGTGTGGTGCCATACTCTAAGCCTCATGTAAAACGTATCACACAAGCAACTTTAAAAACAATTCTAAACAATTCTAAATAAACTGATTGGTCAAGAGGTACACACCTCCAATGATTAAGACTAATCAGATTCCCCTTATTACAAAAATCCCCTCCTCCCTGCATTGGACATTCACTGGCTAATTGCGTGTAGTGTTACACCTCCTACCTCCCAAGTATAACTGGAGAGTTACGGACCTGGTAATAGTGGGGAGGTGTACCTAGTAATAGGCAAACTTAGGTGCACTCCCCGCCTCTTGGTGTGAACTGCACAAGTTCAATAAGCAAATATGCTTATATATGATTCATTCATAGTGTCAGTGTTCACAGTGTTCACAACATAGGCAGTGTCTCAAAGTTGCCACAACGTACAGCCCGTTATAACCCCTATAGTAATACCAATCTAGCTCATCCTCAACACTATAAATATATTTAAATCCCACAAGCTGAATTATAACCGTTTTAACTAATATTCAAGCTAATGACAGAATATATACTGTATATATATATATATATGTGGATTTTTCAATAAATATGGAAGTTTTATACCCTCTTTTGTATTTATGCACTGATTTTCAGCGCTTTATGGATGAAGGAAGCGCTACCGTCCGGATACATTAGTTATATGCCGACGTGTGACATCACCCACACGCTCCATTGTGCCGTAGGAAGAAGAAACAGGAAGTGAAAGACGGGTAAGGCAGAGCGCATTGCTAGATTGTGTATCGTATATATATATATATATATGAAACAAAAAAAGCGTGTATGTCAAAGGGTTAAAAAACCTCTCTTTCAAAACACAGAACTGCGCTCTAAATAAACCTATTTTTTTAAAATACAATATAAATATCTGGATGATGCCAAAATCAAAACATTCAAATAATCAAATAATATTGATTCATTGAAAATATATAACAGAATGAAATATATAATGATAAGATAATAAATCACAATAAAAAGGATAAGTTGGTTGGATCCCACGTAATAGTGCAGATCAATTGTAGGTGTCGGCTGCTGTATCTTATTAATCCTCCGGAATCTCACGGAGTAAGGTAGAAATCTAAAAAAATGAGAAAGAAAGCGCACAAAGGCACCTACATAGTGCAAATCAATTTAATTTAAACAATAATACAGGGGTATATTAAAACTGCTCCCCGTAGGGTATCTACTCACAAGAGTCAACCTCAAACTTGTGAGGTATGTTTGAGCATGTAGTTTGAAAGTTCCGCTCAGAACCGCTTGCTATGAAAGTGCTTAATCAAAGAAGTCAGGACAAATCCAACCTGAATGCCGGGTGTCGCTGTCTGTAACTCGAGATCTGGACAAGTATTTCTCCCGGCCTCTTATTCCACTCACATCCCTTTTTGGTAGGAGTTTTTTTGGGATACAATCTTTCTTGAGCAAAATGGTCCGTGCAGATACAAACACAGCTGATCGCAAATAGTGCTGGCAGAATGGTGAACCGCTGAGGGAGAGAGCTGAGATCCCAGGAACAATTAATGAGGATTCAGAATTCAGTCTGTGCTGATCCAAAGTGAGGCTAGAGTGATGATTCTCAGTAGTATCAAATTACCTAGCCTAGGTAATTTGATACTACTGAGAATCATCACTCTAGCCTCACTTTGGATCAGCACAGACTGAATTCTGAATCCTCATTAATTGTTCCTGGGATCTCAGCTCTCTCCCTCAGCGGTTCACCATTCTGCCAGCACTATTTGCGATCAGCTGTGTTTGTATCTGCACGGACCATTTTGCTCAAGAAAGATTGTATCCCAAAAAAACTCCTACCAAAAAGGGATGTGAGTGGAATAAGAGGCCGGGAGAAATACTTGTCCAGATCTCGAGTTACAGACAGCGACACCCGGCATTCAGGTTGGATTTGTCCTGACTTCTTTGATTAAGCACTTTCATAGCAAGCGGTTCTGAGCGGAACTTTCAAACTACATGCTCAAACATACCTCACAAGTTTGAGGTTGACTCTTGTGAGTAGATACCCTACGGGGAGCAGTTTTAATATACCCCTGTATTATTGTTTAAATTAAATTGATTTGCACTATGTAGGTGCCTTTGTGCGCTTTCTTTCTCATTTTTTTAGATATATATATATATATATATATATACACTCCTCCTAGAGCTGTTTTTTACTAGCCCTGTTATGTGTGTGTTGTTAACAGATACTGGATACCCTCCTTAATTGCCTGTTCAGATAAGCTACTATGTAATGTTATTGTGAGTTGTTTATTAATAACTGTGTATGCACAAGTCTATACAAAAATGTTGGTCCTGAAATAGACCTCTAGAGTACCCACAGTTCTAGTTAAACCTGTGCCAATATCCTAATTCTAAAAGAGACCCTACCAAAAATTTATAAGGTCAAATTCAGAGTTCAGGCCTTCTGGTATCCTGGTTTTCAACCTGAATATTCAGAAGGCCTCCCTTTCCGCCAATTTCCCATACCTATTTTCGCCAGACTTGACTGGGAACACTCTCTCTATCAGATTCCATTTGAAACTTCTCATATTCTTATCAAGAAATCTGGAAAAATAATTTATAAGTGGTGTAGTGAGAATACCTGCCCTAATGTCTGCCAAATGCTCCTTGATCCTGACCCGTGCCTCCCATGTGGAGAGACCCACATATTGGAGTCCACAGTGAGTACAGGACATGGCATATACAATATATGTAGATCTGCAGTTTAGACATGTTTTGATCTGGAATGTCTCACCTGTAACCAAGGAACTGAAGGTGCTGCCAATTTGTGCCTTCGCACAGGCTACACAGGTTAAATGGTTGCAGCGATACATCCCATTCACTCTGAGCCCGGATTGATTGTCTCCTGCTGCTCTGGTTTTCAGTCTGGTGGGTGCCACTATATTTCCCACCGCTCTTCCTCTCTTATATGCAAATCTAAGCCCCCCTCTGCACTGCAGCCATCATCTGCTGAGATTAGGGGGAAATGTTTCCAAATGATTCCACATATTTGTGAGTATTGTTAGGAATATTCTGTAATGAACACAACTTTGTCATTACTATTGTTTCCAATTCTATTTATTTGGCCTCTATCTCTGTCCAGGAGTATCTTCCTGTGTAGGGTTTTCACTGTTCTTCTGGCCTTTAGGATAGAAGACAACTTGTAGCCTCTCTCCTTAAGTCTTTCAGTTAGGTCATCAGCTTGCTTTTCATACTCATCCTCGTTTGTACAATTTCTCTTGAGGCGTATGAATTGACCTTTGGCCACACCATTGAATAACCTCTGAGGGTGGCAACTGGAGGCATGAAGGAGAGAGTTACCTGAAATGGGTTTACGATAGACTTCAGATTCTATGCTTTTTCCAGGGATGCCCCTCAATGTCAAATCTAGAAAGTTAATCTCTGATTTATGTGATTTGGAAGTAAAACTGATACCTGCCTCATTCACATTTAGGTAAGCAACAAACTCACTTACAGACTCCTCCGTGCCCTTCCAAAGGAAAAGCAGGTTGTCTATAAAACGCTTATACCACAGGACATTCCTTCTGTAGGGGTTTCCTACCCCAAAGACGTGGGACAGCTCCCACCAACCCATAAACAGGTTGGCATAGGAGGGGGCAAATTTCGCCCCCATTGCTGTCCCACGTCTCTGGAGGAAGAACTCCCCACCAAATTCAAAATAATTGTGGGTAAGCAAGAATTTGGTGACTCTAATGACAAATTCCACAAACACCTCATCTTCGCCAAACTTCCTATCCAGAAAAAAATTGGCTGCTTCTAAGCCTTTGTCATGTGGTATTGTGGAATACAGAGAGCGGACATCCACAGTAAGCCACCGGTAGTCCTGTCTCCAGGTCAGATCTGTTAATAAATTCAGGACATGTTTAGTGTCAGACAGATGGCTCCATAAATTTCCCACCAAAGGTTGGAAGATGGCATCCAACCACTCGGACAGGTGCTCCATAAGGGACCCAATTCCACTGACAATTGACCTCCCCTGTATGTTTGCTAGGGATTTGTGGATTTTGGGAAGATGGTTGAATGTAGGAATAGTAGGATTCTCCACTATTAGATACAATTAGGATCTTGACCAATGAAACACAATTCTACCCCATCGTACACCAAGGAGGTCAATTGTCACTGGAAAGCTCTTGTGGGATTGCTATTCAAGAGGATGTAGTCTTCCTCATTTCACAATTGTTGTGCACTTCTTTAATGAAGTCCACCTTGTCTACCACCACCACTGCTCCACCCTTATCGGCGGCTCTTATCACTATATCATCTTTAATTCTGAGGCTATCTAAATCCTTTTTCTGTGCTTTGGTTAGATTCAGTATCTTTCCTCTCTCTGTTGTATATTGTAGTTTCCTGAGGTCTTCCTCCACCCTTTTTTGGAATTTCTCCAGAGCCAATCCTCTACTCTGAATTGGGTAAAACCGTGATTTTAACTTAAAGGGACAGTATATTGTAAAATAGTTTTTCCCTTAATGTGTTTACAATTGCTTTTTTTTACCAAATGCAGAGTAAAAAATGTATGAAAATTTGCTTTTTAAGGTTTATTTCTGTATATTAAAGCTCTGATTTTGTGTTTTGAAGCCACAGCCTAATAAAATAGGTTGAGCTTGTAGGTATAATCAGATCTCATTACTGTATCACATTGTGCACATATACTTGCTTCTTTATCTTATATCTGTCCTTAAAACAATCACCAATGCTTTGAGAGAACAATGGAAAATCAACATTGTATTACCTTATCTCTGCTTTATCACACTGGGAGTGTAATTTCTTCTGCTGGCTGTGTTTACAAAGCTTATCTATAGCTGGTACGCGCGGCCACAAACTTTCAGAATAGGTGGGGATACCACATGCTAAATTAACAATTTCAAATGCCTATATAAGGGTAAAGGAGCTACTTGTAAATAATTTAATACACTCCAGCAGGTAAAGTGGATCATTGGGAACAAATTAAAGGGGAGAAAATTTTTGAGTAAACTGTCCCTTTAAGAGAAGTACACTTTGTTCAAGATGTTTTTATGAGACACGGTACATGCTACTGACTACTGGTGATTTATAGTGAATTTTTGCAACTCATATGTGACATAGGAGGATCCATTTCTTAACACGGGGGAAGTTGTTTGGATATACCTGGAAACGACAGACTGTGCTTGAGGTGGAATTCAGCTTCACACCCACATATTGGAGCAAGTGGATTATTACACAAACTGATCGTACACATACACAGGTGTAAAGGGACATTAGTAACCTGGAGCTATTACATGTTTTTACTTTTTGCATGTTATTTGCATATCATTTATCTTATGTATGTATGATTGGGCAGAAATATCCAAATATGCTCACTTGACCGGGACACTAGAGAGATCTTATTCCCATTTATGATTTTATTTTAAGCTTACATTTACCCACCAATAAGCAAGCATAACCCAGGTTCTCAACCAAAAATGGGCCGGCTCCTATGCATAACATTCCTGCTTTTTAAGTACAAGTATTAACTGTAGAGTCACGAGAGTGAGTTTCCACTTTGCAATTGTCATTAAAAGTATAGGGAGCTTTAGTTACTGCGAGTTCAGAATAGTTTTTGTATGTGCAGTGTCTATTAAGTGTTCTAGCTGTAAAAATATTGTGGTTTCACGACCGCTTTTGTACTTTTTACGATAATGATTGTGCTCCATTTGTAATCAACTCCAAGGTTTGATCTGTTTATTTTCATATCCAGTTTTTGTTCCTCCCACCTCAGCTGTTGTATTTTCTGACATCAATCATTGACCATAACCTATTTGTTGTCGTAAAGGAAAATAAAAGTGTTAGCTTGTTAGAAGCAATTGTATTGTTTGTCATCCAGGGACACACCCTTTGAAAAGCCTCATGAGTATGTTTATCTAGTGGATAGTTAGAGACAGATATTAATGAGCTCTCACAATGATCAAGCAATGACTCAGTGACATTTAGCAGGGTTAGAGATATAAAGTTTGCAATCTATTCTCTTAGGAGGCTGTAGTCAAAAACAACTTCCAGAGAAAATTTGCTTGAAAATATTTAGCAAATTGTTTTACTATGCATAATTACATTTTATAGTGAATTGCAGTTCAGTTTTAGTGTTATTTTAACTGACATTTACACAACATAAGACTGATCAGCTTATGTGGAGCCGTATTACAGGAGAGCTAAGCACCACTTCACCATAAACAGAAGGTTGCAGGTGCACCAAGTGCTTTATGAGATGAAACAATAATAACCAATCTGAGCCCCTATTTCAGATAGATCTGCAGCAAATATATTAAGTAGTTTTGATCCAACCATTAGCAGAAAGGTAATAGTGTTGGCCGGGAAAGGAAACAAGGAATATGGAAGTTATTATCATCCCACAGGAAAGCAAATAAGTACGCAGCACTTACAGCGTTTGTTCATTCACAGCAGATGACATTTCAGTACAAGATAATTATATCTGCAGTGCTTGCATTGCCTACTCTCATTATTTAATTTGACTTCAGTTCAAGCAATTAAATGCTCTCAGCTCTGGACATGCAACTGAAACAATGTACTTCACACACAGGTACTGATGCACATTCTGTTCCTATATCTTCCAAAGAAAGCTGCAATATTTTCTGACAGCAGAGGGGTTAAAGTCATTAATAAGGATTATTAACCCAGTAAGACCCTGAAGGGTCTGCATGATACTGCACGTGAGAGTGCTGCATATTAATTTGCTTCATAAAGAGTTAAAATATTCCATGCAAAATGGTTATAGTTATCCTGTTAAGACAGAGATGTAAGCTACAAAATAAACCTTAGGAATTATTTACATGAAGTGGAAGTCGTCATAGCAACCTCTGATGGTGTCCAGTGGCTACAAGTGGAAACAGAGAAAGATGCGTCATCACTATAGAAACCACATTAGAGTGACAGGCCATCGATACCCACATGTGCTTAATTGTATCCCATTGGACAGGACATAGAGGGTGAATCAAATCTATTTGAATGATTGATTCTGTATTTCCATGCTGGAGGGGAATACATTATAGACCATGTTACCCCCGTCTCTGGAATGGGATGAGTAATACTTCATACTACTGAGCAACTCCAATTCCTAGGGGTGCTGCATGCAATCTGTCACTTAAAGGAGCATGAGAAGCAAAACAATTCTATCTAGCACATGAAACAAAAGCAATCAGTCTTGTTCTATTAAAATTGTCTAGTTGTTTGAATGTTAACAATTATGAGTTATGCTGCTTATTTGGATATTCCACCTCCAAAAGCATGACATTCAGATTATGCTGTTATCTACCTATCTGTAATTTAAAAATACCTATTTTATTTACATTTTAAATGTATTTTTCTTGTTCACTGAACATTAATGTTTGATAAACAATTAAATTATATTAAATTTAAGCACTGATATATTTCATTAGAATGTAAACTCACCTTGATTCCAAGCTCTTGACATCTGTATCAATATTTTATCGTTTGTTCTATTTTTCCATAACTATTGTTTTATTTGTCTTCATGATTTGTTTAATATACACTTATTAACACAGCAGAGCATAACACAACAGTAAATAACTATCACCTAGATTACGAGTTTTGAGCGCTATAGAGAAATTAACAAATGCAGCACAAGCTATGTTATTTAATTTCCTATAGCGCTGCTATTACAAGTTTTCAAACATACGCCTTTTGCGTGCGATATGGTTGCGTTGAGCTCCATACCGCACACAATCAGAGCGCTGATGAGACGTGCTCATTCACAATTTCCCCATAGACATCAATGGGGAGAGCCGGCAAAAAAAAAACAACCTGCGATCGCGGAAACAAGAGTTCCGTAATGCAGCACCATTGATGTCTATGGGGAAATAAAAAGTAACGTTTAAACCTAACACCCTAACATAAACCCTATGTCTAAACACCCCTAATCTGCTGCCCCCAACATCACTGATGCCTGTCTACAGTTATTAACCCCTTATCTGCCGCTTTTTTATTGGTAGTTTAGTTTTATTTAATAGGTAGTTTAATTAGGGGTTAATAATATTTAAATAGTGTTTGCTATGCGGGAGGGCGGCGGTTAAGGGGTTAATAAGTTTATTTTAGTGGTGACAATGTTGGGGAGCGGCGGAATAGGGGTTAATACATTTTATAAGTGACAGCGATGTTGAGAGCAGCAGATTAGGGGTTAATGAGTTTATTATAGTGTTTGTGATGCGGGAGGGCCTCGGTTTTGGGGTTAATAGGTAGTTTATGGGTGTTAGTATACTTTGTAACACTTTAGTTATGAGTTTTATGTTACAGCTTTGTAGCGTAACACTCGTAACTACTGACTTTAGATGGCAGTACAGATCTTGTCGTTTTAGGCTGTAACGCTAACTTTTTAGCCCCACCGCAAAACTCGTAATACCAGCGCTATGGGAATCCCATGAAAAAAACATAATTTTTACGTGTGCGGGACTGATGTTGCGTTACAGGCTAAAAGGTGTGCCGTACACCTATACCGACAACACTTATAATAGCTGTGGTGCTGTTTTAACTCTGAAAATTCCATATTTTCAGCGTTACAAGCCGCAACGCAAAACTTGTAATCTAGGTGTATATGTGTGTAATTATCCACATTGATAGCAATATTTTGTTTTTTCTTTTCTTAAAATAATTGTTTTAAAAGTTACTAAAGAAGGAAACTTAGAAGAATTCCTTTATTATTGTTTATAAAGTGATTTCTCTATTAAAATACTTTTTAAATTCAAAATATTTATATTATCCCTTTTCAATCATAAGTATATTGGTATTGAAATTTAACAAATTACCCCTACTTATTAAAGAGATATGAAACTCACATTTGTCTTTAATGATTCAGATAGAGCAGCAATTTTAAACAACTTTCTCATTTACTTTTATTATCAATATTTCTTCATTCTCTTGGTATCTTTTGTTGAAAAGCAGGGACGTATGCTTAGGAGCCGGCCCATTTCTGGAGCACTATATAGCAGCACTATTTCCTGCCATTTCGTGCTATAGATGCTACCTAGGTATCTCTTCAACATACAATATCATGGGAACAAAGTAAATTTTATAATAGAAGTAAAACTTTTTTTTAAAAATACTATGCTCGGTCTGAATCACAAAAGAAATGTTATCCCTTTAAATGATCAGTAATATGCTTTATGGTAATTAAACATCATAAGTCTAAATGGAACAAGCTCTATATATATACAGAGATAGGAAATAAATGTATCCAGTTTTAATCCAAATGCAATCATTGTAAGTGTAACTTTATTGAATGATTAACATTTTTCTTGCTATATACATTAAAGGGACAGTCCAGTCAAAACTAAACTTTCATGATTCAGATAGGCCATGTCATTTTAAACAACTTTCCAATTAACTTTTATAATCAAATTTGCTTTGTTCCCTTGGTGGTATTTTTGAAAAGCTAAACCTAGCTAGGCTCAAACTGATTTCTAAACCGTTGAAAACCGCCTCCTAGCTCAGAGCATTTTGAAAGTTTTTCACAGTTAGACTGTGCTAGTTCACATGTGTCATATAGATAACATTGTGCTCACTCCCATGGACTGATTGACTAAACTGCGTGTCTGTCAAAAGCACTGAGATAAGGGGGCAGCCTGCAAAGGCTTAGATACAAGTAAATCACAAAGGTAAAACATATATTAATATAACTGTGTTGGTTATGCACAATTGGGGAATGGATAATAAAGGCATTATCTATCTTTTTAAACAATAAAAATTCTGGTGTAGACCCTTTAAGTTTCTGTTGTGTGTAGGTGGTTACAGAATCGGTTGCAGGTAAGTTAGTGAGAGAGACAGATGGCAGTTCTATCTCAGGATGACATCACACAGTAAGAGACACATTTTGAAACTTGGAAATAATGACGAACAGCAAAGGTATGAATAACAAACAAATGCCTAGATTCAATAAAAAAACTGCAAATCTCCATAACATCACAAGTTGAAAGAAGATTTGTACCCACCCCTTATTGCATCTGTGTATTGTGGATATTGTCTGTTATAATCAATGTGGCAGCCTCTATTTAATAACGTTCACCTCTTGGAACATAGAACAATTTCCATGGGGAAAGATACGTCATCACAAAAAAAGTCTTCAAAGTGTTACAGAACAAACAAATTAAATGAAAAAATATTTTCACTACATTACAGAAAATAAAAAACTATCGGCTAGATTACGAGTTTTGCGTTATGAGTGAAAAAGCAGCGTTATGGATTATAACGCTGCTTTTTTCACTACCGCTGCTATTACGAGTCATGTCAAAAAAGCTGTACCGCACACTTTTTTGGCCGTAGCGCAAATTAACTTACGCAATTTGCGTAAAGTCTTTTTTAAATGGGACTTCCATAGCGCCGATATTACAAGCTTTTTCTGGGAGGCCAAAAAGTGAGCGGTACAGCCTATACCGCAAGATTCGTAACGCAATCTAAAGTCAGTAGTTATGAGTTTTACGCTACAAAGCTGTAGCATAAAACTCATAACTAAAGTGCTAAAAAGTACACTAACACCCATAAACTACCTATTAACCCCTAAACCGAGGCACTCCCGCATTGTAAACACTAAAATAAAATTATTAACCCTTAATCTGCCGCTCCCGACATCGCCACTATAATAAACATATTAACCCCTAAACCGCTGCATTCTCGCATCGCAAACACTAGTTAAATATTATTAACCCCTAATCTGCCGCCCCTAAAATCGCCGCCACCTACCTACATTTATTAATCCCTAATCTGCCGCTCCAGATTGGAACAGCCAATAGAATGCAAGATGAATCCTATTGGCTGATTGGATCAGCCAATATGATTTTTTCACCTTTAATTCCGATTGGCTGATAGAATTCTATCAGCCAATCAGAATTCAAGGGATGCCATCTTGGATGATATCACTTAAAGGAACCTTCATTCCAGAAGAGCCGACGTAAGAAGAGGATGCTCTGCGTCGGATGTCTTGAAGATGGACCCGCTCCACGCCGGATGGATGAAGACTTCTGCCCGTCTGGAGGACCACTTTTGCCGGCATGGATGAAGACTTCTCCCGGCTTTGTTGAGGATTTCTTGCCGCTTGGATGAAGACTTCTCCCGGCTTAGTTGAGGATGGATGTCCAGTCTTCAAAACTGTAAGTGGATCTTCGGGGGTTAGTGTTTTTTAGGTTTTTTTAAGGGTTTATTGGGTGGGTTTTATTTTTAGGTTAGGGGTTGGGCACTTGAAAAAGAGCTAAATGCCCTTTTAAAATCAATGCCCATCCAAATGCCTTTTTCAGGGCAATGGGGAGCTTAGGGTTTTTTTGTTAGGATTTTATTTGGGGGGTTGGTTGTGTGGGTGGTGGGTTTTACTGTTGGGGGGTTGTTTGTATTTGTTTTTACAGGTAAAAGAGCTGATTTCTTTGGGACAATGCCCCGCAAAAGGCCCTTTTAAGGGCTATTGGTAGTTTAGTTTAGGCTAGGTTTTTTTTTTATTTTGAGGGGGCTGTTTTTATTTTGTGTAATTAGGTGTAATTAGTTTAAATATCTGATAATTTGTTTTTTTATTTTGTGTAATTTAGTGTTTGTTTGTTTTTTGTAATTTAGGTAATTGTATTTAATAAATGTAATTTACTTAATTAGGTGTTAGTGTAAGAGAGATTAGGTTTTATTTTACAGGTAAATTTGTATTTATTTAGCTAGGTAGTTAGTAAATAGTTAATAACTATTTACTAACTAGTCTACCTAGTTAAAATAAATACAAACTTACCTATAACATAAAAATAAACCCTAAGCTAGCTACAATGTATCTATTAGTTATATTGTAGCTAGCTTAGGGTTTATTTTATAGGTATTTTGTTTTAAATAGGAATGATTTCGGTAATGATAGGAATTTTTATTTAGATTTATTTTAATTATATTTAAGTTAGGGGGTGTTAGGGTTAGACTTAGGTTAAAGGGGTTAATATATTTAGTATAGTGGCGGTGACGTTGGGGGCGGCGGATTACTGGTTAATAAATGTATGTAGGTTGTGGCGATGTTAGGGGCGGGAGATTAGGGGTTAATAATATTTAACTAGTGTTTGTTATGCGGGAGTGCGGCAGTTTAGGGGTTAATATGTTTATTATAATGGCGGAGATGTCCAGAGCGGCAGATTAGGGGTTAATAACATTATGTAGGTGTCGGCGATGTCAGGGGTGGCAGATTAGGGGTGTTTAGACTCGGGGTTCATGTTAGGGTGTTAGGTGTAAACATAAATTTTGTTTCCCCATAGGAATCAATGGGGCTGCGTTAAGGAGCTTAACGCTGCTTTTTTGCAGGTGTTAGACTTTTTTTTCAGCCGGCTCTCCCCATTGACATCTATGGGGAAATCGTGCACGAGCACGTAAAATCAGCTCACCGCAGCTTTCAGCAGCGCTGGTATTGGAGTGCGGTATGGAGCTCAATTTTGCTCTACGCCCACTTGCCTGCTAACGCCGGGTTTTGTAAACCTGTAATACCAGCGCTGTAGGGAAGTGAGCGGTGACAATAACTTGCAAGTTAGCACCGCACCCCACATAACGCAAAACTCATAAAATTAGCCGACTCTCTCTAAAAAACAGTCTGTGCTAATACATGCAAAAAAAAGAAAACTTCAGACCAGTTAAAGAGAAACAAAATAAAACCGTGTCAGCTTTAACATTGTGTGGCACGATGACGAGACAAGATACTCAGGGCAATAGTGTTTATAGATTTGTTATTCTGGGCCTAAGTGTAGGTGAAAAATACAGGGCATGTGTGAAGATTTGTAAGGAAACAAAGATGCGGCCAGTGGTATTCGGTTATTTCCAGAGCCAGATTTCTTCTTGTGAAAATGCTTTACAGTAAGTTTTGGATTTATGATCTGCACAAATCTTAGTGTGTTGCACCAAGACGATATCTAACTCGGGAAATAGCTGAATGCCACTGACATCCACCATCTTCCACATTTCTTTCCTTCCGAATCTTCCAACTGCACTTGCCTAAAAAACATCAGCCTATTAATTTATAGCTAAGCCCTTGTATGTGTCTGAAAGATAGCCAAGGCCTCTGGTGAGACCACATTACCAAGCAGACACCTAAATCATGTACATAAACCACTTCGCGGTTTCACGGTTATGATTATTGCCTTTTTTCGCATTGTTAGCGGCTCGCGTTTGATGTGCATGATATCATGTATTGGCTACCTCACGCAACTATATATGTTATTGACAGGAACTTCCATTAACGAAACTAAAGAAAATGCACGTGAAACGATGCTCAATTAATTTCTTAAGTGGCCTCGTCTTTGTAATAAGACCACTCAGCAACCTTACAAGCTTTTAATATATCTTAAAGTAAAGCCCAACATGAATCAATATTAGTGAAATATAAAATATATATAGCAGGTAACTGTATATTATGGGTATATTATGCCATCTGTGGGTTCTGGTGATTGTATCCAACCTTATGCCTTGTGCTTTATCCTGTCCTCTCAGTGTGAAGAAACTGCTTTGTGTGTGTATAGTCCCCAGGGAATGTAACATGGTTAAAATAGTCTCATTTAAATGCATCATAGTAACTTATACTGTCATACACTGAATGTATTCATTCATATAGCTGTAAGGCACCATGACCTTGCTTAAACTAGTGGTAGACCAGTTGTGTGATGTATTTAGTGGTTACACAAATTAATACCCTCACTAAATTCACTAGGATGGCGCAAGTCACACTTAAAGGGACAGTCAATTCCAAAAAAAACTTTCATTTTTCAAATAGGGCATGTAATTTTAAACAACTTTCCAATTTACTTTTATCAACAATTTTGCTTTGTTCTCTTCGTATTCTAGTTGAAAGCAAACCTAGGAAGGCTCATATGATAATTTATAAGCCCTTGAAGGCCGCCTCTATTTTATTTACTTTTCACAGCAGGGGAGAGCAAGCTCATGTAGGCCATATAGATAGCATTGTGATCACACTCGTGGCTAGTGGCAGACACTGCACTAATTGGCTAAAATGCAAGTCAATAGATAATAACTAAAAGTCATGTGATTAGGGGCGGTCAGAAGATGCTTAGATACAAGTTAGTCACAGAAGTAAAAAGTGTATTAATATAACAGTGTTGGTTTTGCAAAACTGGGGAATGGGTAATAAAGGGATTATCTATCTTTTTAAACAACAAAAATTCTGGTGTTGACTGTCCCTTTAAGAACTGGGATTCACTTCCCAGTAATGTAACAAGATCCTCCTGTAAAAACTAACACAGATTTTACAGATGAGATTTTTAATTTCATTTTATGGATGTTTCTTTATATATACAGTATATTTATATATATATATATATATATATATATATATTGTATATTGTCATTATGCAAGTTCCAGCTGGTAAAGACTATTAAATAAAGAAGAATTGTATAATCATTATATATATAAAAATAATAAAAATCAATTACTTTCAATTTCAAAATGTTTCTGATAAATTTCAGAGGTACTTCTATTTTCCCTGCCCCTATATCATGTGACAGCCATCAGCCATCAGCCACTCACAAAACACATATACGTATATACTATGAACTCTTTCACATGCTCAGTAGGTGCCTCAGAAAGAGTGCATAGAAAAAGACTGGGTGCATTTTGATAATGGAAGTGTAATAGCACTTTTTTTTGCAAACACAGACTGTAAACTACACAATTATAAACCTTCATATATAAGAATAATTTTGCAATGAAAACTTCAGCTATATTTTGTCAGATGAGTATAAGTTTTAAATGTTAATTCTTTTCACTGATTTCCCTGTCCCCCAGAATTAAAGAACCCCTGCTAACCAATCACATATATTTAGATATAGCACAAACTCTGCTTGCCCATGTGCACACTTGAGGTAGCCTGGGAGAAAGTCAAACAAGCACAACATTTAGATGTATTTTACATCAAAAGGCTGCATAATAAAACATGTTATGCGCTCTTGAAATGTCAAGTTTAATGGTCCCTTAAATGGGCATTGTACTGTAAGATTCTCCGAATAATACATTCCAAGTGATCCCCTTTTCCCTGTTGGGGTGTAAAATATTGTTTACAAATATTTCCTTTACCTTTATTTTATTATGTGAGATAGCTGATTTTGGCTGTTAAAACTGCCACTTACTCTGAAAATATAAATACTGCAGTATTATCTATAGAAGATATGTGTAAACAAGAGGCAGCTGTAGATATCAGGCCCCTAGTGAGGATGGGAGAGAGAAAGGGGACACAAAGACCGCTGCTCTATAACCTGTCCGCCTGCTCTGAGCAGGCGGACAGACATCGCAACAATACAACCCGATCGATTACGATCGGGTTTATTGACACCCCCCTGCTGGCGGCCTATTGGCTGCGAGTCTGCAGGGGGCGGCGATGCACGAGCAGCTCTTGTGAACTGCTGGTGCAATACGCTCGCCGTATTCAGGGAAGTCTGGCGGATCAGGTCCGCCAGACTTTCATAACTAGAGGCCATAGAGTGTTCCTGGAGCTTATCTGAATATCATGAACTATTATCTGCTGTTTGGCTGAGAATATTGTCCCTTTAAACCTTTTTATGCCATAATATAGGCTTATTATGCACAGTAGTTGTACTTTCATGTGCATTGCGCAACATTTTTAGTACATTGTCTTTTAAAGAATGACCAACTTTCTATTAAAGAATCATTTAGAATGTTAGGATACATACATACAAGCGCACTCACACAAGCACATGAAAGAAGCATGCACACTTACATTCCCATCTCATACCTCCTCTGAATGTCCTTACTGCAGGAACAAGACACGTGTGTATCCAGTATACTGCAGTATGCTCAGGTGATGCACACAAAATTAGAGTTAGTATTACAGCTATAACAATCTTGAAGCATTTTTGCAATTCAATATAAATAGCAAAACAATCTCTATTCATATGTACCACACCACTGTCCAGAATTTCCTCTTTTTTATTCCAATTTTTGTTAACCTTGAAGTGGACTTTATTTAGATTTAGTAAATTATGAGAATATTAATTAAATATATACTTAAGGCAGAGAACACAGATTCCATGTCATGTTAATATACACAAGCATGTGCAAACATAACAATACATAACATCTAGTTAGAGAGATGAAAAGCGTTCATAACCTGCGGCCACCTCAAGTGTAACACTGCACAATCCAGTATAATGTACGGCTCCTGCTCCGGGCTTAGCACTGTCCTACAGCAGATTCATTCAAAGAGAATGAATACAATAATTACTACCTGCAGGCTGCACTCTGTGCTTGTGGTGCCTTATTGCTGTATAACACTGACACCTTCTGACACAGACAGGACTTGCAGCCACAACTGTTTCACTTTGTGCTGAGTATTCCAGTCACACAGGAATGATTGTATATGTATTATTTGTACAGATCAGCCACTGACCACTGCTCTTAATTTATATGTCAGATATTTTAGCAGGAAAATGTATCATAATATTTTCATGGTTTTAATAGTTGACATGAAAACCTCTAATCATCACTGATCACTACACACAGAATAACAAGGATACACACAGAAGCATACCTTGTAGTATACTGATACATATAAATATACACACAGATGCATACCCTGTAGTATACTGATTCATATAAATATACACACAGATGCATACCCTGTAGTATACTGATTCATATAAATATACACACAGATGCATACCCTGTAGTATACTGATACATATAAATATACACACAGATGCATACCCTGTAGTATACTGATTCATATAAATATACACACAGATGCATACCCTGTAGTATACTGATTCATATAAATATACTCACAGATGCATACCCTGTAGTATACTGATACATATAAATATACACACAGATGCATACATTGTAGTACACTGATACATATAAATATACACACAGATGCATTCCCTGTAGTATACTGATACATATAAATATACACACAGATGCATACCCTGTAGTATACTAATACATATAAATATACACACAGATGCATACCCTGTAGTATACTGATACATATAAATATACACACAGATGCATACCTTGTAGCATACTAATACATATAAATATACACACAGATGCATACCCTGTAGTATACTGATACATATAAATATACACACAGATGCATACCCTGTAGTATACTGGTACATATAAATATACACACAGATGCATACATTGTAGTATATTGATACATATAAATATACACACAGATGCATACCCTGTAGTATACTAATACATATAAATATACACACAGATGCATACCCTGTAGTATACTGATACATATAAATATACACACAGATGCATACCCTGTAGTATACTAATACATATAAATATACACACAGATGCATACCCTGTAGTATACTGATACATATAAATATACACACAGATGCATACCCTGTAGTATACTGATACATATAAATATAAACATAGATGCATACCTTGTAGTATACTGATACATATAAATATACACACAGATGCATACCCTGTAGTATACTGATACATATAAATATACACACAGATGCATACCCTGTAGTATACTAATACATATAAATATACAGACAGATGCATACCCTGTAGTATACTGATACATATAAATATACACACAGATGCATACCCTGTAGTATACTAATACATATAAATATACACACAGATGCATACCCTGTAGTATACTGATACATATAAATATACACACAGATGCATACCCTGTAGTATACTGATACATATAAATATAAACATAGATGCATACCTTGTAGTATACTGATACATATAAATATACACACAGATGCATACCCTGTAGTATACTGATACATATAAATATAAACATAGATGCATACCTTGTAGTATACTGATACATATAAATATACACACAGATGCATACCTTGTAGTATACTGATACATATAAATATACACACAGATGCATACCCTGTAGTATACTAATACATATAAATATACAGACAGATGCATACCCTGTAGTATACTGATACATATAAATATACACACAGATGCATACCCTGTAGTATACTAATACATATAAATATACTCACAGATGCATACCCTGTAGTATACTGATACATATAAATATACACACAGATGCATACCCTGTAGTATACTGATACATATAAATATACACACAAATGCATACCCTGTAGTATACTAATACATATAAATATACACACAGATGCATACCCTGTAGTATACTAATACATATAAATATACACACAGATGCATACCCTGTAGTATACTGATACATATAAATATACACACAGATGCATACCCTGTAGTATACTGATACATATAAATATACACACAGATGCATACCCTGTAGTATACTAATGCATATAAATATACACATAGATGCATACCTTGTAGTATGCTGATACATATAAATATACACACAGATCTGGATGTTCTGCTCATAGCTGGATTTATCTGTGAAAGATAATCAATATAGTGTAGTATCTTGCTCAAAGTAGATATAGATGTAGAAATGAGGCTTACCAGATGCTTGGTCAATGCGTTTCGGCCTCTCACAGGCCTTTTTCAAGACATCTATATCTACTTTGAGCATACTACACTATATTGATTATCTTTCACAGATAAATCCAGCTAGGAGCAGAACATCCACTAACATCTCTGGATTTCCACCTGTGGTCGCAGCACTAACCCTGCAACACCCAGCTGCACTAATCTCGCAACACCCAACTGAACCTTGAGAATAATTTTCCATTCACTAACTTTCACCACTTAGACTTATATTGCACCTATGAATGTATTTATCCTAACTTCAACACATTTTTTAATCTTTTTTCATCAATGGCATCTTTTGGCAATTTCTGTTAAAAAAAAAATTCACATTTTTTTCACATTTGTACATTTTTATCCTTTGTTGAAGGATTATCCTTTTTTTTCCCCTCACTATTTTGCACTATTTTTTGAGCTTTCAGTCACATCCCCTTTTTTCTCCTACACCATTACTAATGAGGGATCATCTGTAACATAACTATATTGGATTCTACCTAAGTATACGCTTGGAAATTCTACATCGTATTTTCACTGAACCTGGGATTACAAATTACACTCAACTGATAGAAACAATTTGTGACATCTCACTACACCACGGCCAAGACCCCGCTGGGCGCTTAGTACCCCATTTGTGTACCAAGGTGGTGTAGTACTGCTTTAGTGGTACTTTCTTTAGTGGTACTTTCTTTAGTGATACTTTCTGTAGTGGTACTTTATATATATATATATATATATATATATATATATATATATATATATATATATATATATATATATATATATATATATATATATATATATATATATATATATATATATATATATATATATAGTGTATATATAGCTTTTATTCACATATTATTATCAAGATTGTCTACTGTCACATCTTACCAGTCTTTTTGTATGTTGATAAACTTGGATCCATGTTAATGTACTATTTGAATATTCCACATAGGTACCTTTGCATATTGCATATTATTTATTGTTTTAAACTTTTGTTTTAATTATTGTTTTAATTGTTTTAACTGTCAACATTTATTGTCATTAATAAATACGCGTGTACTACCTATTCACATCCTAGCCCACTTCTAGTTGAGGCGCTCAGGCTACATACATATATTCTTAAAGGGACACTAAACCCAATTTTTTTTTTTCTTTCATGATTCAGATAGAGAATACAATTTTAAACAACTTTCCAATTTACTTCTATTATCTAATTTGCTTCATTTTTTAGATATCCTTTGTTGAAGAAATAGCAATGAACATGGGAGGGCCAATCCCACGAGGCATCTATGTGCAGCAACTAATCAGCAGCAACTTAGCCTATCTAGATATGCTTTTCAGCTACAAATATCAAAATAATAAAGCAAATTTAATAATAGAAGTAAATTAGAAAGCTGTTTAAAACTGCATGCTCTTTCTAAATCATGAAAGAAAAAAATGTGGGTTTCATGTCCCTTTAAAGTTCCTTGTTGACAGCTAGAGGTCAAGACAGCCGGAGCATATAGGATTACACAGGCACTAGGTATATATTCCATCAATCCTTGACATATAAATATACACACAGATGCATACCCTGTAGTATACTGATACATATAAATATACACACAGATGCATACCTTGTAGTATACTGATACATATAAATATACACACAGATGCATACCCTGTAGTATACTGATACATATAAATATACACACAGATGCATACCCTGTAGTATACTAATACATATAAATATACACACAGATGCATACCTTGTAGTATACTAATACATATAAATATACACACAGATGCATACCTTGTAGTATACTGATACATATAAATATACACACAGATGCATACCCTGTAGTATACTAATACATATAAATATACACACAGATGCATACCTTGTAGTATACTGATACATATAAATATACACACAGATGCATACCCTGTAGTATACTAATACATATAAATATACACACAGATGCATACCCTGTAGTATACTGATACATATAAATATACACACAGATGCATACCCTGTAGTATACTGATACATATAAATATACACACAGATGCATACCTTGTAGTATACTGATACATATAAATATACAAACAGATGCATACCTTGTAGTATACTGATACATATAAATATACACACAGATGCATACCTTGTAGTATACTGATACATATAAATATACACACAGATGCATACCCTGTAGTATACTAATACATATAAATATACACACAGATGCATACCCTGTAGTATACTGATACATATAAATATACACACAGATGCATACCTTGTAGTATACTGATACATATAAATATACACACAGATGCATACCCTGTAGTATACTAATACATATAAATATACACACAGATGCATACATTGTAGTATACTGATACATATAAATATACACAGATGCATACCCTGTAGTATACTGATACATATAAATATACACAGAGATGCATACCCTGTAGTATACTGATACATATAAATATACAAACAGATGCATACCTTGTAGTATACTGATACATATACATATACACACATATGCATACCTTGTAGTATACTGATACATATAAATATACACACAGATGCATACCCTGTAGTATACTAATACATATAAATATACACACAGATGCATACCCTGTAGTATACTAATACATATAAATATACACACAGATTAATACCTTGTAGTACACTGATACATACCTTGTAGTACACTGATACATATAAATATACACACAGATTAATACCTTGTATACTGATACATATAAATATACACACAGATGCATACCTTGTAGTATACTGATACATATAAATATAAACACAGATTAATACCTTGTAGTATACTGATACATACCTTGTAGTACACTGATACATATAAAGATGGTATATTTAGTTTTCATGCTGACCTGGGCACAAATACACACTCACACATGCATGCACACATAAAGACACACACACATACCCTCATACACATATAAACACGTACTCATGCATGTATGTACACAAACAGGCTTCCATGTGTACACACACACACATATATACACATATTTACCATGCACGTGTATGCACACACGCATACAAATACATCCACGTAAACACGCACACACACATACAACACTATAAAAAACCTTGTGGCTATAGGTGTAATGACAAAAAAGTCAGGCTCACATTCTCTTAGGTAAGTAACTTACAATACATTCAAGATGCACAATTTTTGCATAGGACAATCCTGTTAACACAACTTACCCCTGAGCCAATATGTAACACTGCTCCCTCTGTGCAGAAACGCCAGCAATATATGATTACTGACATTTCTAATCATCTTCCACTAATATGTGCGCTCTTCTCCATTGCAGATAACACTAAGGCTATAATCTAATGGGTATTTCTGCCTCTATTTGAGAAGTTAATCTCCCCTTTTCTATGACACTTTGTCAATATAACAAATTAACTGTGGACAGCTTATAAGAGAAGCAATTTTTAATTCCACAGCTATTTATGAGGATATACTGACTTTCTCCAGTGAATTTAATATGTTTATAGAAATGTTTTCTAAATGTATTAAATTAATATTCTAATGCACAATAATGTGCTGTAAATTGTATAACGTTTTGCATTACTGACGCTAGATAATGACTGTCAGTCTTAATCTATTTCGTCCAAAATTGTGTTTTCAAACTTGCCCGATATTGTCAGCAGGTTTGTATTCAAGTGGTCACAACCCCAAAATGCTTATGCTGATAAAAGGCCTCGGTCGCAAAATAGTTTTCTACTAGAAACCTCGCAAAAATATGTTTTCATTTTTTAAGTTGTTATCGAAAATTGTAGTTCAAATAAAAATGATTAATATAATGACCATTTCCCGTTGCTAGATATCACATTATGGGCCAGATTGCAAGTGGAGCACAAAATTGGGCTTTCGCGAGAGCAATATTTGCGCTCCACTCATACTACTAATGCACGCAATTGTGTTGCTGATATTTGAAGTGGCAATATGAACGCAAGCTCATCTGGAAGCTTTGCGCTCAATAGAGCACACTTCCATAAGCTCCAATGGAAGCCTTGTTCTCATGCCGTTAATTTTCAGAGCGCTAATTGCTATCACGAGCTCGCGGTAGCAATAACCAGCCACTTATAATGGCTGTTTATTTATTGTGCGGCCATAAATGTTTACGGGGGCACAATAAATTAGCGTACCACTTGTAATCTAGCCCTTAATGTATTTGGATTGATCCTTTTAAACAGTGTGTCATGCTATTCATAAGTGACATATTTAGAATTAACCTATTTGGTTCCAAAACCTTAGCAATATGTGTACAAGGCATGATGGGAATACTAAGCATGAGTACTTGATGATTGCTTTGTGTTGATAATACTGTACAAGTATATATATATAAATGCTGGTAATCCTAATATTATTTAAATCATCATGATGTTTTGCATACATACTTCATTTTATGATGATCCTAACTTTTTGTGGCCCAATATTATATCGGGATGGGTGGGTAAATGCATACCTAAGTATGCCCGCCTATTGATTTATTCAGCATGACTCACTTATTAACTCAGCACCTTATGCAGGCTGGTGATTTTCCTTTATCTACCCACGTATCGATACATTGATTTTGTTCTTTATGAGGGGTTGGCCTCTTTTTCATGCTGTGAGGTTTGCTCATTTCATACTATGATCCATTTGAGAATTATATATTCTCTACTATCATTTATTCAATAGTAGTTTTCAACATGTTTCCACCATTCCAAAGCAAACACAAGTTATGCCAGAACCAGATTTATGGCGACTCTTATATTTATATACAGATGACTGCTTATTCCTGTTGTGGTGGTTTATTTAACTCTCTTTTATTTATCCCTGACTATTCTGTCACTTGTCCATTATTTACTATTATTTATTATTTTTTCACTAATAGGTTATATACCTTTAAGAATTGCACCATGTGGTATCACACCTGGGGACACAAGTGTATTTAAGGAGCTTTGACACCTTTAGTAATATGTCCATGAATAAGGCAGGGGGCTGCCGAAACGCGTAGGACTTGTTTCTACCACTGTTGCTTGGGATATACTTTTATGCTGTTTTAAATATCCTTCTTCAATAAAGAACTTTTATTCCTAACGCCTAGAGGCTTGCTGGCATTTTTCTGCTGCTTAATACTGTACAAGTGTTTGTTTTTGTTTTTTAAGGTCCTTGAATGATTTGAAAGCGTTTTCCGGTTGGCAAAATTTTCATGTTCAATCAAAAGGAACTGTGATAGAAACAAATATCTTCTAAGAGAAAGGGGCGCAACTTATATTACCTTCCAAAATAGGATTTTGACAGTTCGAACAGTAAATCATGAAGAGACATATTAGTAATAACTAAGAACAAACAGTTGCTAAACAGCTTTTCTAAGTGTGGAGGTTAAGATTTCTGTATTGCAGTGTTTTCAGCAGATCTTGTTTGCTGTACCAGATATCATACATAATCCATATGGTAAATAAATACAGTATCCCCAAGACAGACAGGATTACTTTAGAGACCATCCTGGAGTCATTTGATGATCATCAAACTACTTTAGAAGATATTTGCACATCATCAGACATCATCAGGCTGTAAAGACTAAGGTAAAGCTAAAGCATTCTGGGTGATGAGCAGATTACCCTACTGATTACTTCACAAGCATGAGCAGCAAGTGACTCACTCTAGAGTCATCTCATTTAAATATTTTGGCCTTTAGGCAAACTTCAAGATGGCTTCTGATGACTAGTCAGGAGTCATCGATTACTTCAGGATAACTCCAGGAAGATCATCCTTTTTGACTAGAGATCATATGTTCATTTTAGTAACACTTACTAGTGATGGATTATTCCAGAGAGATGAAGAGTGGCTTAAAGGGACATGAAACCCAAATGTTGAAGCACAAACTGATGCAGCATAACTGTAAAAAGCTGACAGGAAAATATCACCTGAATATCTCTATGTAAAAAAGGAAGATATTTTACCTTAAAACGTTCTCACGTTTTCACACCCCACTGTAAAGAGACTTTAAGCAGCCATGAGTAAGGTTACATGTTGTATTCTGAAACATTGCCGTTTGCTGTACTGTACCCATGTTTTGCTGAATAAAGGTCTGTTTTAAAGAATCTTGGAAACTGGAGGACATTGTCCATTTACTTTAAGCAGCCAATCAGGATTATAGTCCCAGGACTTCCAAGGGAGTGTGCATCTAACATGTGCAAGCAAAGTCATGTAATTCTTCTATTCAGTTTAAGGAAGTATACTATGAAATCTCACAAGATTTCAGTAACATCTCATGAGATCACAGCAAAGCATGACCTCAGCACTGCTGATGCTGATTGGCTATTTTTTTTCCAACTTGCAGTTGGACAGCAGCTGAAGTATAACTGTTCACAGAGCACTTACTCTGGTGAGCTGAAGAAATGTTGAGGTAAAATATCTTCCTTTTTACATAGAGATGTTCAGGTGATATTTTCATGTCAGCTTTTTACAGTTATGCTGCATCACTTTCAAGTGATTTAGCATATGAGTATTTTTAATAATTTCAGAAAAAGGAGTTGTTCGCTATTACCAGTATTACCCATGCACAAAAGAACCATTTAATTACAAAACATCTTGTAATAGTCACACATAAATCGAAAAGGCCAATTTTGGCATTATATGCAGTGTCTTTAGCTGTCAATTTTGATAAATAAAAAATGGTCTCTAAAAATCAGTTGAAAATTATTGAGTCAGATTGTGTCACCTTGTGACTTATTTTCCTCTACAATCTGAAAAAAACAAGGAAAAAGTGCATATTGGTGATTGAAAACATGCTGAAAATGATTGCAGTTTTCTGCTAAGGAGCTCCAATGCTTACACAGACCCTGAGAAGGACTTTGGTTATGTTTTTAAACCCTGTATGGATTAAACACATAGGGGCAGATTACAAATGGCAGACTATAATTTGTTTCACACTTGCGCGTATTACAACTATATATATATATATATATATATATATATATATATACTATATGCATAATTATTTATTTTTTGTAAAATATATATCTATACCTATATTTCAATATACAGGTATAAATATATAAATATATATAGAATAAATATTTTAAATACTAAGAACATATATACAGTAAAATATATACAGTAAAAACACAGTAAAACATATTTTTAAAAATTCAACTTGTAATGTGTGCGTAAGTTAGAGAAATATTGCTTATCAGAACCCGCGTCACTTGTAATCTAGTCCATAATTGTGCTAATATTGCTCTTATGAAATTGAGGATATCGCATTACATTAACCTTTAAGTTTACACTTTCTCTATCTATTTACATGTGTTTATATTATTTTTACCTCAGAGTCTGTCTTTTTTAATTATCATTATTTTTAACTGGGGGAAAAAAAAACTATCCCCCCATTTGATACCCAGGCTATCACTATAATGTTAAAACAATGAGTACCGTTCTTAAAAACTCACGGTCTTTAGTTAAATAAGCTCACAGAAACAGCACTGAACCTAGAAATCGCTTCCTACAGACATTAATGAGTCTCTTGGGGAAAAAATGCTTTACCGGGGGACTGCAGGATTGAGAGACACAAATTCTCAGTTTAATTCAAATACATATCAGATTGCAACGTGTTCAGTGCAGTTACCTTGCACTCACTCCTAGATTCATACACATACGTTTGCTATCAGTTTAATAAGTGTATTGTGAGGAAGAAACTGGCATCCATGAAAAGCTCTTTTTATGATAAAAAAATAGTTTTCATAGGTAAATAATGAATAACGGGACTATTTCATCTTAAACTGAGTGATAGTAAAAATTTTAAAGGGACAGTCTAGGCCAAAATAAACTTTCATGATTCAGATAGAGCATGTAATTTTAAACAATTTTCCAATTTACTTTTATCACCAATTTTGCTTTGTTCTCTTGGTATTCTTAGTTGAAAGCTTAACTTAGGAGGTTCATATGCTAATATCTTAGACCTTAAAGGCCGCCTCTTAAGAATGCATTTTAACAGGTTTTTCACCACTAGAAGGTGTTAGTTCATGTTTTTCATATAGATAACACTGTGCTCGTGCACAAGAAGTTATCTGGGAGCAGGCACTGATTGGCTAGACTGCAAGTCTGTCAAAAGAACTGAAAAAAGGGGCAGTTTGCAGAGGCTTAGATACAAGATAATCACAGAGGTTAAAAGTATATTAATATAAATGTGTTGGTTATGCAAAACTGGGGAATGGGTAATAAAGGGATTATCTATCTTTTAAAACAATAACAATTCTGGTGTAGACTGTCCCTTTAAAACAAAATTCTGGTACTAGAGGTGCAGCAGAAATAGAGTGTCGAGAGAGGTGGATTAGCATGGCAGATGCATTTAGGATGGATTGAACGGGAGAGAGGCGGGAGAGAGGGAGGCCAGATAGTAAGTTATTACAGTAGTCAAGTCGGGAAATTACTAGGAAGTGGATTAGCTGTTTAGTAGTTTCAGCGCTCAGAAACGGACGAATTTTGGAGATATTGCGTAGGTGGTTGCGGCAGGATGAAGAGAGTAATTGGATGGGGGGAATGAAGGACAGATTTTAGTCAAGTGTGACTCCAAGGCAGCGGACTTGGGGTGATGGGGAGATAATGGTGGCACCAACAGTGATAGAAAAATTAGAAACTAGAGTAGAGTTAGAGGGGGGGGGGATTAGATGTAGTTTGGTCTTGGACATGTTTATTTTTAGGTGGTGAGAGGCCACCCAGGAGGAAATGCCAGATAAGCAGTCGCTGATGTGAGAATTGACAGAAGGAGAGAGTGCAGGGGTGGAAAGGTAGATCTGGGTATCATCAGCATAGATGTGATAGTTGAAGCCATAGCTGTTAATGAGTTTACCCAGTGAAGAAATGTAAATAGAGGAGAGTAGAGGACCCAGGACAGAGCCTTGAGGTACTCCAACAGACAAAGCTAATAGAGAGGAGGAGTCACCAGCAAAAGAGATGGAGAAGGATCTGTTAGAGAGATAAGAGTGAATCCGGGAGAGGGCAGTGTCACAGAGCCCAAGAGAGCTGAGAGTCCGTTTTTTAGCAGAAAGAAGATCATTAGTAACCTTGGTGAGGGCAGACTCAGTTGAGTGTTGGGGACAGAAGCCAGATTGCAGGGGGGCGAGCAATGAGTTGGAGGGCAGGAAGTGGGTTAGGCGTTCAAAAACTAGTTTTCAATTATTTTTTAAGCTAGCGGGCGCAGTGATAAGGGGCAGTAGTTTGCAGGAGAGTTAGGGTCAAGAGAGGGCTTTTTGAGGATTGGGGTGACCTTTGCATGTTTGAAGGAGGCAGGGAATGAGCCGTTAGAAAGGGATAGGTTGAATATGTGAGTAAGAGCTGGAGTGAGGGTGGGAGACAGAGAAGGTATTAGATGTGAAGGAATAGGGTCAAGTGGGCAGGTAGTGAGGTGTGAGGAATACAATAGGGAACCCACTTCACGCTCAGTGGTTGGGAGGAGGGTGCAGAGAGTAGCGGAGGGGGTGACTGGGAGAGAGGTGGGAGATTGCAGGCTTGTGTTGGGATGTTTCTTCGGATGGTAAGTGTTTTATTGAAAAAGTAGTCAGCCAGGTCTTGAGCACTGAATGCAGATGAGGGTGGTGGTGCAGGTGGGTAGAGGAGAGGGTTGAAAATAGGGAAGAGTCTTTTAGGGTTTGAGGAGTGAGTGGATATAAGAGAAGAGGCGTAGGTTTGCTTTGCGAAGTAGAGGGCAAACTTGCTTTCTATAAACTAAGAAGCAGCTATTTTGTTTACATTACTGGCCTTTAATAGCATGTAGATAGCCCTTACAAGGAGTTAAACACATGTATTAAGTGCCACTCAGGAGTCAGAAGCATTGCAGTACCAGACCACAAGATGGTTGGTGACCATCATGCAACTATGGGTCTTGACTGATTTATTGTTTCTTTTGAAAAAATTTTTTTTGGGGGGGGACTTTGTTATTTTATTAGGGGGCTTAGAGTAGGTGTAATTTGCTTAAAATTCTTGTAATCTTTTTTTATTTTTTGTAATTTTTTTTTGTAATTTAGTTTAGTTTATTTAATTGTAGGTACTTGTAGTTAATTGATTTAATTTATTTATTGATAGTGTAGTGTTAGGTTTAATTGTAACTTAGGTTAGGATTTATTTTACAGGTAATTTTGTAATTATTTTAACTAGGTAGCTATTAAATAGTAAATAATTATTTAATAGCTATTGTACCTAGTTAAAATAAATATAAATCCTAAAATAGCTACAATATAATTATTCGTTATATTGTAGCTATATTGGGGTTTATTTTACAGGTAAGTATTTAGCTTTAAATAGGAAGACTTTAGTTAATAATATTTAATTTATTTCGTTAGATTAAAATTATATTTAATTTAGGGGGGTGTTAGGGTTAGGGTTAGATTTAGCAGCAAGGTCCGGTCGGCAGATTAGGGGTTAATAAGTGTAGGTAAGGTAGTGGTGACGTTGGGGGAGCAGATTAGGGGTTTATAAATATTATGTAGGTGTCAGCGATGTTAGGGGCAGCAGATTAGGGGTTCATAGGGATAATGTAGGTGGCGGCGGTGTGTGGTCGGCAGATTAGGGGTTAAAAATATTTATTATAGTGGCGGCGATGTGGGGGGACCTCGGTTTAGGGGTACATAGGTAGTTTATGGGTGTTAGTGTACTTTAGAGCACAGTAGTTAAGAGCTTTATAAACCGGCGTTAGCCCAGAAAGCTCTTAACTACTGACTTTTTTCTGCGGCTGGAGTCTTGTAGGTAGAGACTCTAATGCTCACTTCAGCCAAGACTCTAAATACCGGCGTTAGGAAGATCCCATTGAAAAGATAGGATACGCAATTGGCGTAAGGGGATCTGCGGTATGGAAAAGTCACGGCTGGAAAGTGAGCGTTACACCTTTACCTACACAACTCTAAATACCTGCAGGCCGCCAAAAGCAGCATTAGGAGCCCTTAACGCTGCTTTTGACGGCTACCGCAGAACTCTAAATCTAGGCGTAAGAGAATCAAGTAAATAAATTGAAAAGTTTCCTAAACTTGCAAGATCTGTCTGAACAATGAAAGGTTCTTTTTTTTATGAATCTTAAACATTTTAATTTTTACTCCAATGTCCCTTTTAAGGTTTAGAACCGGATATCTTGGTGCAGAATTGCTGTAAAATCCTTCTGTACTTTGAGGAATAAACAATCTCTCTAGCCCGACCCCTCCCATATTCCTGAGCATCATAGGCACAGCCTTTGCATTAGATATTGCACGCTTAGTTGGCTTTCCATGTATTCACTTTTCTTCTGCAGCTCCTACACATTCTCTGTGAATGAATGAATAAATATGAATTACTGTAATTGCTGTTAACTCTACTCAGTGGCAGGTGGGCATTCTTTAAATAAAACCCCTCCCTTTTAGATGTGCTGCTAATGTGTGCGTGAATAGCGAGCACTTCCACTAAAGCATTAAATATGTATCTACACTAGCAATTAGAAAATTGCCGACAGTCAGCAGGTTATGATGGAAATCCCTCCCTCTGATCCGTGTCTAATTTTAGTTGAAGGCACCTGTAGTGCGCCACATTACTGTTATTTATTTTAATTATTTCAGCTCTTGTGGTGTTTTATTTGTGATTCTACAGGTGAGGGGAGGCAAATGCAGTGTTTTCATGCTGATATTTCTATTACAGCGTTAATCTCTCTACTGTAAACAATACCCAGGTATCAAACCAATATTACTCTAAATTATACTCTAATTAATTAATTTAATGCAAAACATTAATTTACTCTGGGGCCCTGTTCTCTCTCTAAAAGAAGATAAAGATATTGTGTGGCAGGGTTTCTTTTTAATGATTATGACATAAATACCTCAGTGCCTTTTTTGTTTTCTTAAATTTGGATGCTTATCACTAAGAATCACATCTCATGAAGCTGCATAAGTTGTCTCCAACAGATAGTGATAATGAATAATTCTTTATGAGTTCTGTCTGCTGATGAATAACTTGTGACAGCCAGCCAATGAGCAGCAATACATTTGTATGAGTTCAGTTGTTCGCCTCAACCAATGAGCACTACTGTAGGTGTCTGTTAGCCAGTAAGAACTAATACAGCTGTATTAGGTGTGTCTGTCAGTCAGAGAGCACTAATACAGCTGTATGAGATGTGTCTGTCAATCAGAGAGCAGTAATACAGCTGTATGAGGTGTGTCTGTCAGCCAGTGAGCACTAATACAGCTGTATGAGACGTGTCTGTCAGTCAATGAGCACTAATACAGCTGTATGAGGTGTGTCTGTCAGCCAGTGAGCACTAATACAGCTGTATGAGACGTGTCTGTCAGTCAGTGAGCACTAATACAGCTGTATGAGATGTGCTTGTCAATCAGAGAGCACTAATACAGCTGTATGAGACGTGTCTGTCAGTCAGTGAGCAGTAATACAGCTGTATTAGGTGTGTCTGTCAGCCAGTGAGCACTAATACAGCTGTATGAGATGTGTCTGTCAGCCGGTGAGCACTAATACAGCTGTATGAGATGTGTCTGTCAGTCAGTGAGCACTAATACAGCTGTATGAGATGTGCCTGTCAGCCAGTGAGCACTAATACAGCTGTATGAGATGTGTCTGTCAGTCAGTGAGCACTAATACAGCTGTATGAGATGTGCCTGTCAGTCAGTGAGCACTAATACAGCTGTATGAGATGTGCCTGTCAGCCAGTGAGCACTAATACAGCTGTATGAGATGTGCCTGTCGGCCAGTGAGCACTAATACAGCTGTATGAGGTGTGTCTGTCAGTCAGTGAGTACTAATACAGCTGTATGAGATGTGTCTGACAGCCAGTGAGCACTAATACAGCAGTATGATGTGTGTCTGTCAGTCAGTGAGCACTAATACAGCTGTATGAGATGTCTGTCAGCCAGTGAGCACTAATACAGCTGTATGAGATGTGTCTGTCAGCCAGTGAGCACTAATACAGCTGTATGAGATGTGTCTGTCAGTCAGTGAGCACTAATACAGTTGTATGAGATGTGCCTGTCAGTCAGTGAGCACTAATACAGCTGTATGAGATGTGCCTGTCAGTCAGTGAGCACTAATACAGCTGTATGAGATGTGCCTGTCAGTCAGTGAGCACTAATACAGCTGTATGAGATGTGCCTGTCAGTCAGTGAGCACTAATACAGCTGTATGAGATGTGCCTGTCTGTCAGTGAGTACTAATACAGCTGTATGAGATGTGTCTGTCAGTCAGTGAGCATTAATACAGCTGTATGAGATGTGTCTGTCAGCCAGTGAGCACTAATACAGCTGTATGAGATGTGCCTGTCGGCCAGTGAGCACTAATACAGCTGTATGAGATGTGTCTGTCAGTCAGTGAGTACTAATACAGCTGCATGAGATCTGTCTGACAGCCAGTGAGCACTAATACAGCAGTATGATGTGTGTCTGTCAGTCAGTGAGCACTAATACAGCTGTATGAGATGTCTGTCAGCAACTGAGCACTAATACAGCTGTATGAGATGTGTCTGTCAGAGAGTGAGCACTAATACATCTGTATGAGATGTGTCTGTCAGTCAGTGAGCACTAATACAGCTGTATGAGATGTGCCTGTCAGCCAGTGAGCACTAATACAGCTGTATGAGGTGTGTCTGTCAGCCAGTGAGCACTAATTCAGCTGTATGAGATGTGTCTGTCAGTCAGTGAGCACTAATACAGCTGTATGAGGTGTGTCTGTCAGCCACTGAGCACTAATACAGCTGTATGAGATATGTCTGTCAGCCACTGAGCACTAATACAGCTGTATGAGATGTGTCTGTCAGCGAGTGAGCACTTATACAGCTGTATGAGATGTGCCTGTCAGCCAGTGAGCACTAATACAGCTGTATGAGGTGTGTCTGTCAGCCAGTGAGCACTAATTCAGCTGTATGAGATGTGTCTGTCAGTCAGTGAGCACTAATACAGCTGTATGAGATGTGTCTGTCAGCCAGTGAGCACTAATACAGCTGTATGAGATGTCTGTCAGTCAGTGAGCACTAATACAGCTGTATGAGATGTGCCTGTCAGTCAGTGAGCAGTAATACAGCTGTATGAGATGTCTGTCAGCCAGTGAGCACTAATACAGCTGTATGAGATGTGCCTGTCAGTCAGTGAGCACTAATACAGCTGTATGAGATGTGTCTGTCAGCCAGTGAGCATTAATACAGCTGTATGAGATGTGTCTGTCAGTCAGTGAGTACTAATACAGCTGTATGAGATGTGTCTGTCAGCCAGTGAGCACTAATACAGTTGTATGAGATGTGTCTGTCAGTCAGTGAGCACTAATACAACTGTATGAGATGTGTCTGTCAGTCAGTGAGTACTAATACAGCTGTATGAGGTGTGTCTGTCAGTCAGTGAGCACTAATACAGCTGTATGAGATGTGTCTGTCAGTCAGTGAGCACTAATACAGCTGTATGAGATGTGTCTGTCAGTCAGTGAGTACTAATACAGCTGTATGAGGTGTGTCTGTCAGTCAGTGAGTACTAATACAGCTGTATGAGGTGTGTCTGTCAGTCAGTGAGCACTAATACAGCTGTATGAGATGTGTCTGTCAGTCAGTGAGCACTAATACAGCTGTATGAGGTGTGTCTGTCAGTCAGTGAGCAGTAATACAGCTGTATGAAATGTCTGTCAGCCAGTGAGCACTAATACAGTTGTATGAGATGTGTCTGTCAGTCAGTGAGCACTAATACAACTGTATGAGATGTGTCTGTCAGTCAGTGAGCACTAATACAGCTGTATGAGATGTGTCTGTCAGCCAGTGAGCATTAATACAGCTGTATGAGATGTGTCTGTCAGTCAGTGAGTACTAATACAGCTGTATGAGATGTGCCTGTCAGTCAGTGAGCACTAATACAGCTGTATGAGATGTGTCTGTAAGTCAGTGAGCACTAATACAGCTGTATGAGGTGTGTCTGTCAGTCAGTGAGCAGTAATACAGCTGTATGAAATGTCTGTCAGCCAGTGAGCACTAATACAGCTGTATGAGATGTGTCTGTCAGTCAGTGAGCAGTAATACAGCTGTATGAGGTGTGTCTGTCAGTCAGTGAGCAGTAATACAGCTGTATGAAATGTCTGTCAGTCAGTGAGCAGTAATACAGCTGTATGAGGTGTGTCTGTCAGTCAGTGAGCAGTAATACAGCTGTATGAGGTGTGCCTGTCAGCCAGTGAGCGCTAATACAGCTGTATGAGATGTGTCTGTCAGCCAGTGAGCACTAGTACAGCTGTATGAGATGTGCCTGTCAGCCAGTGAGCACTAATACAGCTGTATGAGGTGTGTCTGTCAGCCAGTGAGCACTAATACATCTGTATGAGGTGTGTCTGTCAGCCAGTGAGCACTAATACAGCTGTATGAGGTGTGTCTGTCAGCCAGTGAGCACTAATACAGCTGTATGAGGTGTGTCTGTCAGCCAGTGAGCACTAATACAGCTGTATGAGTTGTGCCTGTCAGTCAGTGAGCAGTAATACAGCTGTATGAGATGTCTGTCAGCCAGTGAGCAGTAATACAGCTGTATGAGATGTGCCTGTCAGCCAGTGAGCACTAGTACAGCTGTATGAGATGTGTCTGTCAGTCAGTGAGCACTAATACAGCTGTATGAGGTGTGTCTGTCAGTTAGTGAGCACTAATACAGCTGTATGAGATGTGTCTGTCAGCCAGTGAGCACTAATACAGCTGTATGAGGTGTACCTGTCAGTCAGTGAGCACTAATACAGCTGTATGAGGTGTGTCTGTCAGCCAGTGAGCACTAATACAGCTGTATGAGGTGTGCCTGTCAGTCAGTGAGCACTAATACAGCTGTATGAGATGTGTCTGTCAGTCAGGGAGCACTAATACAGTTGTATGAGGTGTGTCTGTCAGCCAGTGAGCACTAATACAGCTGTATGAGGTGTGTCTGTCAGTCAGTGAGCACTAATACAGCTGTATGAGATGTGTCTGTCAGTCAGTGAGCACTAATACAGCTGTATGAGGTGTGTCTGTCAGTCAGTGAGCACTAATACAGCTGTATGAGGTGTGTCTGTCAGCCAGTGAGCACTAATACATCTGTATGAGGTGTGTCTGTCAGCCAGTGAGCACTAATACAGCTGTATGAGGTGTGTCTGTCAGCCAGTGAGCACTAATATAGCTGTATGAGGTGTGTCTGTCAGCCAGTGAGCACTAATACAGCTGTATGAGTTGTGCCTGTCAGTCAGTGAGCAGTAATACAGCTGTATGAGATGTCTGTCAGCCAGTGAGCAGTAATACAGCTGTATGAGATGTGCCTGTCAGCCAGTGAGCACTAGTACAGCTGTATGAGATGTGTCTGTCAGTCAGTGAGCACTAATACAGCTGTATGAGGTGTGTCTGTCAGTTAGTGAGCACTAATACAGCTGTATGAGATGTGTCTGTCAGCCAGTGAGCACTAATACAGCTGTATGAGGTGTACCTGTCAGTCAGTGAGCACTAATACAGCTGTATGAGGTGTGTCTGTCAGCCAGTGAGCACTAATACAGCTGTATGAGGTGTGCCTGTCAGTCAGTGAGCACTAATACAGCTGTATGAGATGTGTCTGTCAGTCAGGGAGCACTAATACAGTTGTATGAGGTGTGTCTGTCAGCCAGTGAGCACTAATACAGCTGTATGAGGTGTGTCTGTCAGTCAGTGAGCACTAATACAGCTGTATGAGATGTGCCTGTCAGTCAGTGAGCACTAATACAGCTGTATGAGGTGTGTCTGTCAGTCAGTGAGCACTAATACAGCTGTATAAGGTGTGTCTGTCAGTCAGTGAGCACTAATACAGCTGTATGAGATGTGACTGTCAGCCAGTGAGCACTAATACAGCTGTATGAGGTGTGCCTGTCAGCCAGTGAGCGCTAATACAGCTGTATGAGATGTGCCTGTCAGTCAGTGAGCACTAATACAGCTGTATGAGGTGTGTCTGTCAGTCAGTGAGCACTAATACAGCTGTATGAGATGTGCCTGTCAGTCAGTGAGCACTAATACAGCTGTATGAGATGTGTCTGTCAGTCAGTGAGCACTAATACAGCTGTATGTGTTATGCCTGTCAGTCAGTGAGCACTAATACAGCTGTATGAGGTTTGTCTGTCAGCCAGTGAGCACTAATACAGCTGTATGAGGTGTGTCTGTCAGCCAGTGAGCACTAATACAGCTGTATGAGATGTGCCTGTCAGTCAGTGAGCACTAATACAGCTGTATGAGATGTGCCTGTCAGTCAGTGAGCACTAATACAGCTGTATGAGGTTTGTCTGTCAGTCAGTGAGCACTAATACAGCTGTATGAGATGTGCCTGTCAGCCAGTGAGCACTAATACAGCTGTATGAGGTGTGTCTGTCAGTCAGTGAGCACTAATACAGTTGTATGAGATGTGTCTGTCAGTCAGTGAGCACTAATACAGCTGTATGAGATGTGTCTGTCAGTCAGTGAGCAGTAATACAGCTGTATGAGGTGTGTCTGTCAGCCAGTGAGCACTAATACAGTTGTATGAGATGTGTCTGTCAGTCAGTGAGCACTAATACAGCTGTATGAGATGTGTCTGTCAGTCAGTGAGCACTAATACAGCTGTATGAGGTGTGTCTGTCAGCCAGTGAGCACTAATACAGTTGTATGAGATGTGTCTGTCAGTCAGTGAGCACTAATACAGCTGTATGAGATGTGTCTGTCAGTCAGTGAGCACTAATACAGCTGTATGAGATGTGTCTGTCAGTCAGTGAGCACTAATACAGCTGTATGAGATGTGTCTGTCAGCCAGTGAGCACTAATACAGTTGTATGAGATGTGTCTGTCAGCCAGTGAGCACTAATACAGCTGTATGAGATGTGTCTGTCAGTCAGTGAGCACTAATACAGCTGTATGAGATGTGTCTGTCAGTCAGTGAGCACTAATACAGCTGTATGAGGTGTGTCTGTCAGCCAGTGAGCACTAATACAGCTGTATGAGATGTGTCTGTCAGTCAGTGTGAGCACTAATACAGCTGTATGAGATGTGTCTGTCAGTCAGTGAGCGCTAATACAGCTGTATGAGGTGTGTCTGTCAGCCAGTGAGTACTAATACAGTTGTATGAGATGTGTCTGTCAGTCAGTGAGCACTAATACAGCTGTATGAGATGTGTCTGTCAGACAGTAAGCACTAATACAGCTGTATGAGATGTGTCTGTCAGTCAGTGAGCACTAATACAGCTGTATGAGGTGTGCCTGTCAGTCAGTGAGAACTAATACAGCTATATGAGGTGTGCCTGTCAGCTAGTGAGCACTAATACAGCTGTATGAGATGTGTCTATCAGCCAGTGAGCACTAATACAGCTGTATGAGATGTGTCTGTCAGACAGTAAGCACTAATACAGCTGTATGAGATGTGTCTGTCAGTCAGTGAGCACTAATACAGCTGTATGAGGTGTGTCTGTCAGTCAGTGAGCACTAATACAGCTGTATGAGATGTGCCTGTCAGTCAGTGAGCACTAATACAGCTGTATGAGATGTGTCTGTCAGTCAGTGAGCACTAATACAGCTGTATGTGTTATGCCTGTCAGTCAGTGAGCACTAATACAGCTGTATGAGGTTTGTCTGTCAGCCAGTGAGCACTAATACAGCTGTATGAGGTGTGTCTGTCAGCCAGTGAGCACTAATACAGCTGTATGAGATGTGCCTGTCAGTCAGTGAGCACTAATACAGCTGTATGAGATGTGCCTGTCAGTCAGTGAGCACTAATACAGCTGTATGAGGTTTGTCTGTCAGTCAGTGAGCACTAATACAGCTGTATGAGATGTGCCTGTCAGCCAGTGAGCACTAATACAGCTGTATGAGGTGTGTCTGTCAGTCAGTGAGCACTAATACAGTTGTATGAGATGTGTCTGTCAGTCAGTGAGCACTAATACAGCTGTATGAGATGTGTCTGTCAGTCAGTGAGCAGTAATACAGCTGTATGAGGTGTGTCTGTCAGCCAGTGAGCACTAATACAGTTGTATGAGATGTGTCTGTCAGTCAGTGAGCACTAATACAGCTGTATGAGATGTGTCTGTCAGTCAGTGAGCACTAATACAGCTGTATGAGGTGTGTCTGTCAGCCAGTGAGCACTAATACAGTTGTATGAGATGTGTCTGTCAGTCAGTGAGCACTAATACAGCTGTATGAGATGTGTCTGTCAGTCAGTGAGCACTAATACAGCTGTATGAGATGTGTCTGTCAGTCAGTGAGCACTAATACAGCTGTATGAGATGTGTCTGTCAGCCAGTGAGCACTAATACAGTTGTATGAGATGTGTCTGTCAGCCAGTGAGCACTAATACAGCTGTATGAGATGTGTCTGTCAGTCAGTGAGCACTAATACAGCTGTATGAGATGTGTCTGTCAGTCAGTGAGCACTAATACAGCTGTATGAGGTGTGTCTGTCAGCCAGTGAGCACTAATACAGCTGTATGAGATGTGTCTGTCAGTCAGTGTGAGCACTAATACAGCTGTATGAGATGTGTCTGTCAGTCAGTGAGCGCTAATACAGCTGTATGAGGTGTGTCTGTCAGCCAGTGAGTACTAATACAGTTGTATGAGATGTGTCTGTCAGTCAGTGAGCACTAATACAGCTGTATGAGATGTGTCTGTCAAACAGTAAGCACTAATACAGCTGTATGAGATGTGTCTGTCAGTCAGTGAGCACTAATACAGCTGTATGAGGTGTGCCTGTCAGTCAGTGAGAACTAATACAGCTATATGAGGTGTGCCTGTCAGCTAGTGAGCACTAATACAGCTGTATGAGATGTGTCTATCAGCCAGTGAGCACTAATACAGCTGTATGAGATGTGCCTGTCAGCTAGTGAGCACTAATACAGCTGTATGAGGTGTGTCTGTCAGTCAGTGAGCACTTATACAGCTGTATGAGATGTGCCTGTCAGCCAGTGAGCACTAATACAGCTGTATGAGGTGTACCTGTCAGTCAGTGAGCACTAATACAGCTGTATGAGGTGTGTCTGTCAGCCAGTGAGCACTAATACAGCTGTATGAGGTGTGCCTGTCAGTCAGTGAGCACTAATACAGCTGTATGAGATGTGTCTGTCAGTCAGGGAGCACTAATACAGTTGTATGAGGTGTGTCTGTCAGCCAGTGAGCACTAATACAGCTGTATGAGGTGTGCCTGTCAGTCAGTGAGCACTAATACAGCTGTATGAGATGTGTCTGTCAGTCAGGGAGCACTAATACAGTTGTATGAGGTGTGTCTGTCAGCCAGTGAGCACTAATACAGCTGTATGAGGTGTGTCTGTCAGTCAGTGAGCACTAATACAGCTGTATGAGATGTGCCTGTCAGTCAGTGAGCACTAATACAGCTGTATGAGGTGTGTCTGTCAGTCAGTGAGCACTAATACAACTGTATGAGATGTGTCTGTCAGTCAGTGAGTACTAATACAGCTGTATGAGGTGTGTCTGTCAGTCAGTGAGCACTAATACAGCTGTATGAGATGTGTCTGTCAGTCAGTGAGCACTAATACAGCTGTATGAGGTGTGTCTGTCAGTCAATGAGCAGTAATACAGCTGTATGAAATGTCTGTCAGCCAGTGAGCACTAATACAGTTGTATGAGATGTGTCTGTCAGTCAGTGAGCACTAATACAACTGTATGAGATGTGTCTGTCAGTCAGTGAGCACTAATACAGCTGTATGAGATGTGTCTGTCAGCCAGTGAGCATTAATACAGCTGTATGAGATGTGTCTGTCAGTCAGTGAGTACTAATACAGCTGTATGAGATGTGCCTGTCAGTCAGTGAGCACTAATACAGCTGTATGAGATGTGTCTGTAAGTCAGTGAGCACTAATACAGCTGTATGAGGTGTGTCTGTCAGTCAGTGAGCAGTAATACAGCTGTATGAAATGTCTGTCAGCCAGTGAGCACTAATACAGCTGTATGAGATGTGTCTGTCAGTCAGTGAGCAGTAATACAGCTGTATGAGGTGTGTCTGTCAGTCAGTGAGCAGTAATACAGCTGTATGAAATGTCTGTCAGTCAGTGAGCAGTAATACAGCTGTATGAGGTGTGTCTGTCAGTCAGTGAGCAGTAATACAGCTGTATGAGGTGTGCCTGTCAGCCAGTGAGCGCTAATACAGCTGTATGAGATGTGTCTGTCAGCCAGTGAGCACTAGTACAGCTGTATGAGATGTGCCTGTCAGCCAGTGAGCACTAATACAGCTGTATGAGGTGTGTCTGTCAGCCAGTGAGCACTAATACATCTGTATGAGGTGTGTCTGTCAGCCAGTGAGCACTAATACAGCTGTATGAGGTGTGTCTGTCAGCCAGTGAGCACTAATACAGCTGTATGAGGTGTGTCTGTCAGCCAGTGAGCACTAATACAGCTGTATGAGTTGTGCCTGTCAGTCAGTGAGCAGTAATACAGCTGTATGAGATGTCTGTCAGCCAGTGAGCAGTAATACAGCTGTATGAGATGTGCCTGTCAGCCAGTGAGCACTAGTACAGCTGTATGAGATGTGTCTGTCAGTCAGTGAGCACTAATACAGCTGTATGAGGTGTGTCTGTCAGTTAGTGAGCACTAATACAGCTGTATGAGATGTGTCTGTCAGCCAGTGAGCACTAATACAGCTGTATGAGGTGTACCTGTCAGTCAGTGAGCACTAATACAGCTGTATGAGGTGTGTCTGTCAGCCAGTGAGCACTAATACAGCTGTATGAGGTGTGCCTGTCAGTCAGTGAGCACTAATACAGCTGTATGAGATGTGTCTGTCAGTCAGGGAGCACTAATACAGTTGTATGAGGTGTGTCTGTCAGCCAGTGAGCACTAATACAGCTGTATGAGGTGTGTCTGTCAGTCAGTGAGCACTAATACAGCTGTATGAGATGTGCCTGTCAGTCAGTGAGCACTAATACAGCTGTATGAGGTGTGTCTGTCAGTCAGTGAGCACTAATACAGCTGTATGAGGTGTGTCTGTCAGCCAGTGAGCACTAATACATCTGTATGAGGTGTGTCTGTCAGCCAGTGAGCACTAATACAGCTGTATGAGGTGTGTCTGTCAGCCAGTGAGCACTAATATAGCTGTATGAGGTGTGTCTGTCAGCCAGTGAGCACTAATACAGCTGTATGAGTTGTGCCTGTCAGTCAGTGAGCAGTAATACAGCTGTATGAGATGTCTGTCAGCCAGTGAGCAGTAATACAGCTGTATGAGATGTGCCTGTCAGCCAGTGAGCACTAGTACAGCTGTATGAGATGTGTCTGTCAGTCAGTGAGCACTAATACAGCTGTATGAGGTGTGTCTGTCAGTTAGTGAGCACTAATACAGCTGTATGAGATGTGTCTGTCAGCCAGTGAGCACTAATACAGCTGTATGAGGTGTACCTGTCAGTCAGTGAGCACTAATACAGCTGTATGAGGTGTGTCTGTCAGCCAGTGAGCACTAATACAGCTGTATGAGGTGTGACTGTCAGTCAGTGAGCACTAATACAGCTGTATGAGATGTGTCTGTCAGTCAGTGAGCACTAATACAGTTGTATGAGGTGTGTCTGTCAGCCAGTGAGCACTAATACAGCTGTATGAGGTGTGTCTGTCAGTCAGTGAGCACTAATACAGCTGTATGAGATGTGCCTGTCAGTCAGTGAGCACTAATACAGCTGTATGAGGTGTGTCTGTCAGTCAGTGAGCACTAATACAGCTGTATAAGGTGTGTCTGTCAGTCAGTGAGCACTAATACAGCTGTATGAGATGTGACTGTCAGCCAGTGAGCACTAATACAGCTGTATGAGGTGTGCCTGTCAGCCAGTGAGCGCTAATACAGCTGTATGAGATGTGCCTGTCAGTCAGTGAGCACTAATACAGCTGTATGAGGTGTGTCTGTCAGTCAGTGAGCACTAATACAGCTGTATGAGATGTGCCTGTCAGTCAGTGAGCACTAATACAGCTGTATGAGATGTGTCTGTCAGTCAGTGAGCACTAATACAGCTGTATGTGTTATGCCTGTCAGTCAGTGAGCACTAATACAGCTGTATGAGGTTTGTCTGTCAGCCAGTGAGCACTAATACAGCTGTATGAGGTGTGTCTGTCAGCCAGTGAGCACTAATACAGCTGTATGAGATGTGCCTGTCAGTCAGTGAGCACTAATACAGCTGTATGAGATGTGCCTGTCAGTCAGTGAGCACTAATACAGCTGTATGAGGTTTGTCTGTCAGTCAGTGAGCACTAATACAGCTGTATGAGATGTGCCTGTCAGCCAGTGAGCACTAATACAGCTGTATGAGGTGTGTCTGTCAGTCAGTGAGCACTAATACAGTTGTATGAGATGTGTCTGTCAGTCAGTGAGCACTAATACAGCTGTATGAGATGTGTCTGTCAGTCAGTGAGCAGTAATACAGCTGTATGAGGTGTGTCTGTCAGCCAGTGAGCACTAATACAGTTGTATGAGATGTGTCTGTCAGTCAGTGAGCACTAATACAGCTGTATGAGATGTGTCTGTCAGTCAGTGAGCACTAATACAGCTGTATGAGGTGTGTCTGTCAGCCAGTGAGCACTAATACAGTTGTATGAGATGTGTCTGTCAGTCAGTGAGCACTAATACAGCTGTATGAGATGTGTCTGTCAGTCAGTGAGCACTAATACAGCTGTATGAGATGTGTCTGTCAGTCAGTGAGCACTAATACAGCTGTATGAGATGTGTCTGTCAGCCAGTGAGCACTAATACAGTTGTATGAGATGTGTCTGTCAGCCAGTGAGCACTAATACAGCTGTATGAGATGTGTCTGTCAGTCAGTGAGCACTAATACAGCTGTATGAGATGTGTCTGTCAGTCAGTGAGCACTAATACAGCTGTATGAGTTGTGTCTGTCAGCCAGTGAGCACTAATACAGCTGTATGAGATGTGTCTGTCAGTCAGTGTGAGCACTAATACAGCTGTATGAGATGTGTCTGTCAGTCAGTGAGCGCTAATACAGCTGTATGAGGTGTGTCTGTCAGCCAGTGAGTACTAATACAGTTGTATGAGATGTGTCTGTCAGTCAGTGAGCACTAATACAGCTGTATGAGATGTGTCTGTCAGACAGTAAGCACTAATACAGCTGTATGAGATGTGTCTGTCAGTCAGTGAGCACTAATACAGCTGTATGAGGTGTGCCTGTCAGTCAGTGAGAACTAATACAGCTATATGAGGTGTGCCTGTCAGCTAGTGAGCACTAATACAGCTGTATGAGATGTGTCTATCAGCCAGTGAGCACTAATACAGCTGTATGAGATGTGCCTGTCAGCTAGTGAGCACTAATACAGCTGTATGAGGTGTGTCTGTCAGTCAGTGAGCACTTATACAGCTGTATGAGATGTGCCTGTCAGCCAGTGAGCACTAATACAGCTGTATGAGGTGTACCTGTCAGTCAGTGAGCACTAATACAGCTGTATGAGGTGTGTCTGTCAGCCAGTGAGCACTAATACAGCTGTATGAGGTGTGCCTGTCAGTCAGTGAGCACTAATACAGCTGTATGAGATGTGTCTGTCAGTCAGGGAGCACTAATACAGTTGTATGAGGTGTGTCTGTCAGCCAGTGAGCACTAATACAGCTGTATGAGGTGTGCCTGTCAGTCAGTGAGCACTAATACAGCTGTATGAGATGTGTCTGTCAGTCAGGGAGCACTAATACAGTTGTATGAGGTGTGTCTGTCAGCCAGTGAGCACTAATACAGCTGTATGAGGTGTGTCTGCCAGTCAGTGAGCACTAATACAGCTGTATGAGATGTGCCTGTCAGTCAGTGAGCACTAATACAGCTGTATGAGGTGTGTCTGTCAGTCAGTGAGCACTAATACAGCTGTATGAGGTGTGTCTGTCAGTCAGTGAGCACTAATACAGCTGTATGAGATGTCTCTGTCAGCCAGTGAGCACTAATACAGCTGTATGAGGTATGTCTGTCAGTCAGTGAGCACTAATACAGCTGTATAAGGTGTGTCTGTCAGTCAGTGAGCACTAATACAGCTGTATGAGATGTGACTGTCAGCCAGTGAGCACTAATACAGCTGTATGAGGTGTGCCTGTCAGCCAGTGAGCGCTAATACAGCTGTATGAGATGTGCCTGTCAGTCAGTGAGCACTAATACAGCTGTATGAGGTGTGACTGTCAGTCAGTGAGCACTAATACAGCTGTATGAGATGTGCCTGTCAGTCAGTGAGCACTAATACAGCTGTATGAGATGTGTCTGTCAGTCAGTGAGCACTAATACAGCTGTATGTGTTATGCCTGTCAGTCAGTGAGCACTAATACAGCTGTATGAGGTGTGTCTGTCAGCCAGTGAGCACTAATACAGCTGTATGAGGTGTGTCTGTCAGCCAGTGAGCACTAATACAGCTGTATGAGATGTGCCTGTCAGTCAGTGAGCACTAATACAGCTGTATGAGATGTGCCTGTCAGTCAGTGAGCACTAATACAGCTGTATGAGGTTTGTCTGTCAGTCAGTGAGCACTAATACAGCTGTATGAGATGTGCCTGTCAGCCAGTGAGCACTAATACAGCTGTATGAGGTGTGTCTGTCAGTCAGTGAGCACTAATACAGTTGTATGAGATGTGTCTGTCAGTCAGTGAGCACTAATACAGCTGTATGAGATGTGTCTGTCAGTCAGTGAGCAGTAATACAGCTGTATGAGGTGTGTCTGTCAGCCAGTGAGCACTAATACAGTTGTATGAGATGTGTCTGTCAGTCAGTGAGCACTAATACAGCTGTATGAGATGTGTCTGTCAGTCAGTGAGCACTAATACAGCTGTATGAGGTGTGTCTGTCAGCCAGTGAGCACTAATACAGTTGTATGAGATGTGTCTGTCAGTCAGTGAGCACTAATACAGCTGTATGAGATGTGTCTGTCAGTCAGTGAGCACTAATACAGCTGTATGAGATGTGTCTGTCAGTCAGTGAGCACTAATACAGCTGTATGAGATGTGTCTGTCAGCCAGTGAGCACTAATACAGTTGTATGAGATGTGTCTGTCAGCCAGTGAGCACTAATACAGCTGTATGAGATGTGTCTGTCAGTCAGTGAGCACTAATACAGCTGTATGAGATGTGTCTGTCAGTCAGTGAGCACTAATACAGCTGTATGAGGTGTGTCTGTCAGCCAGTGAGCACTAATACAGCTGTATGAGATGTGTCTGTCAGTCAGTGAGCACTAATACAGCTGTATGAGATGTGTCTGTCAGTCAGTGAGCGCTAATACAGCTGTATGAGGTGTGTCTGTCAGCCAGTGAGTACTAATACAGTTGTATGAGATGTGTCTGTCAGTCAGTGAGCACTAATACAGCTGTATGAGATGTGTCTGTCAGACAGTAAGCACTAATACAGCTGTATGAGATGTGTCTGTCAGTCAGTGAGCACTAATACAGCTGTATGAGGTGTGCCTGTCAGTCAGTGAGAACTAATACAGCTATATGAGGTGTGCCTGTCAGCTAGTGAGCACTAATACAGCTGTATGAGATGTGTCTATCAGCCAGTGAGCACTAATACAGCTGTATGAGATGTGCCTGTCAGCTAGTGAGCACTAATACAGCTGTATGAGGTGTGTCTGTCAGTCAGTGAGCACTTATACAGCTGTATGAGATGTGCCTGTCAGCCAGTGAGCACTAATACAGCTGTATGAGATGTGTCTGTCAGTCAGTGAGCACTAATACAGCTGTATGAGATGTGTCTGTCAGCCAGTGAGCACTAATACAGCTGTATGAGATGTGTCTGTCAGTCAGTGAGCACTAATACAGCTGTATGAGGTGTGTCTGTCAGCCAGTGAGCACTAATACAGCTGTATGAGATGTGCCTGTCAGTCAGTGAGCACTAATACAGCTGTATGAGATGTGTCAGCCAGTGAGCACTAATACAGCTGTATGAGATGTGTCTGTCAGTCAGTGAGCACTAATACAGCTGTATGAGATGTGTCTGTCAGTATTGTGAACTCCCTAATTTGATCATCACATGTACCAGGCGACACAGACAGTAAATAACCACGCAAGGTGATGAGCAAGAGCAGTGTACAGTGCTGAGACAAAAAAACCTATGCCCAGAACAATGACCCATATAGTCAGCATCAGCAAAGCGCTCTGTATTTTATTTATTTACAATGAATTGTCAGGATTTGTCTCGTTGGGGGAATATATCTGACAAGTGCATAAAACTGCCTGGCATTATTCATTCCCAAATGAGGGGCAGTCAACATAAAACTACCTACTAATCAGTGATAAAATCATCCACTGAGAGATCGCATCATCTGCGCACTTGTCTCATTTGTTTATTGTGATTCAGATGTCAGCAACACATCACCGAAATAACTGAGGTAAGATTGCAATAAACAAAGCATTTGATAGATGGATACGGTAGTAACGGGCAGACCCAGACGGCTTTTTTATGCTTCTCAGTACATCAGGGAGACAAAAAAGGGACGGTTGCACTCTTGAAATCACGTTATTTATTTATTTATTTATTTATTTATTTTAGGGTTTGTCAGGAGAAAATATTCATAGCAAATATCTGAAATGTTAATGAAATATTTTTAGAGACAAGGAAGACAAAAAAGGATAATGAACCCCACTATTTTCTTTCATAATCCAGAAAGATTAAAAAATCAAACAAAAACTACAATTTACTTTGTTATTTGTATCCTTTGTTCAAGAGCAGACATAGGAAGGCAATGTGCACGTGTTGGCTGCAACGCTATGGCACAGGTTTTGCAAGAATTCTTGTAACAATGTGATACACTGGCAAATACTGATGCCATCTAGTGGTCAAAAGTGTATAACAGCGTTAAAGGGATTTCAATCCCCAATTATTATTTTTTATGATTGATATAGATCATTGGTTTTTAAACCTGTCTAACAGAACAGCCGTCTGAACTGGAGCACAAGCGAAATAATCAGCTGATTACGGAGGCCTGAGGGCAAGTTTGAAACCAGCAACAAAGAACAGCAATTTTAAACAACTCTCTAATTTACTTTTATTACCAAATTTTCTATGTAATCTTAGTATCTTTTGTTGAAAAGCAGGAACTTAAGCTCAGGAGCATGCACGTGCCTGGAGAACTACATGGCAGCAGTTTTGTTAGAATGTTTTACATTAGCAAGAGCACTAGATGACAGCACTGTTTACTGCTATGTAGTGCTACAGACATGCACACTACCTATCTAGATACCTCTTCATTAAAGAATAACATGAGAACAAAGCAAATTATTATACTAACTTTACAACTGTGATTAGCCTTGCTGTTAGTGGATTAAAGCCCAGATTGGCTCCTCCAAATAAGGCAAATGGTGGTTGGAGTTTGGCTATTGAAAAATAATTACATTAAAAAAGATGCAAATTTACTGTGACTTTAAGGAGCTCTTTTAAAATTGCATACTCTGAATCGTGAAAATGTAATGGGGCATAAAAAATGCTTTAACGTGTTACAGAAGCTTATCACCCGACTTATTAACAAACTAACTTCACTTAACTAACAGTTGCCCTCTATCTCCTAACTAATATCATTCTCACCTCTGCAGTCCCCACCTCCTGTTTCCCATCCTCCTACCCATCCAAATTGTAAGTTCCCACGGAAATAGGGCCCTCAATTCCCATTGTATTTGTCTGTAAAATTTTGTCTTATCGTATTGTTTCTCCATTGTACTGTTATCCTTGTACCCATGGACAGCGCTACGGAATCTGTTGGCGCTTTATAAATAAAGAATATTAATAATATGTTATTGTATTACTACTGATAACATGCAGTGACGGTGTTTATCCCCTACAAAGGGTTAAACATACATTAAAAGGCAGCTCCAGGTCAAAAAATGTGCATGTGAGCTAATGACAAGAGTCACATGTGTGCAGCCACCAATCAGCAGCTAGCTCCTGAGCCTACCTAGACAACAAAAGGATATGAAGAGATACATTATCCTATGAAAGAGGGACTGATAAATACATCATAGTTTGTTTCTATTCATTTCCATCTAAATATGGAATTACATAAACCTAGTGAAGTATAATCCCTTCCACCTTTATGTGAAGTCAAGCAGGGAACTTGCAGGCCGGTGCTTACAGAGCAAATACCAGTGCGGAGCAAAGGAGCACTTCATCTAGCAGCGCCATCTGCTGGCCTCTAATAGAAAATTATATTGTAAAATTGTCACAAAGGTTCAGTCAACACAGTAGATTTGCATAATCAACAAATGCAAGATAACACGACAATGCAATAGCACTTAGTCTGAACTTGTAATGAGTAGTAGATTTTTTTCTGACAATTTTAAAAGTTACGTCTATTTCCACTTCCCCTGTACCATGTGACAAACATCAGCCAATCACAAATGCATACACGTACCATGTGACAGCCATCAGCCAATCACAAATGTAAATACGTATATTCTGTGACTTCTTGCACATGCTCAGTAGGAGCTGGTGACTCAAAAAGTGTAAATATAAAAAGACTGTGCAGATTTTGTTAATGGAAGTCAATTGGAAAGTTGTTTAAAATTACTGCTCTATCTAAATAATGAAAGTTTCATTTTTCTTGAGTGTCCCTTTAAGCGCTGGGGCAGCATGTACCTTACCTTTCTCTCTCTGAGTGCTGGTCAGTAGCACTGGTTGTCACTGTGACAGCAGCCTATCTGGCTCTGCTGTCGGGGGGAGCAATTGCCAGATCAGCCAGTGATTAGGAGATGCTTAAGCAAGTCATGTCAACCAATTAGAGGAGAGAAGGATATTGAGCACCCTCTGTCATCCAATGGGTTTATTTTCTAGCTGTTGACCCAGGAGTTAAAACAACAACTCTAACACTTGGCACCAGCAATATTAAAGTCAAAGTAACGTTGCCATAATGGTGGTGGGATTGCACAAGTGACAAAGATAAATGTCCTCAACAATATGGGAGCTGTTATCTCCTTTGTTGAGTCCATATAAGTTCCTTCTGTGATCAAGCAATGACTATGTAGCATATTTCAGGGTCAGTACACTTGATCCAGCTTTCAAGCCTCTCTGGGGGAAGAAGAAAAACTAAAAGTAAGTTGTTTTTTTTCTATGTCAGATGCTTTTTTTAGTCAGTACAGAGAGTGTTCACCACCTGCAAAATACATACTTCCAAATGTTCTCATTTTTCCCTGGGACCAGGAGGTAAGGGACAGAACATGCTGATCAGTGGATGGAGCCTGGATGACTGGGTTAGATTCAAGCATTCTGGGGTTGTGTCTAGGTGGGATATAAATAGAATTAGCATGGGACAAATGGGAGACACACAAAATACCATTTTATTGACTGCAATTTACACACTCATTCTTTATTAGTGCCACCCCCCAACGACTATGTAACATGAGTCTGTAGCTACATTAATAAGATTATGGAAATTAAAGTTGCTTTTTGGAGTTTAGCTGTTAAAACAAGGTAATTGTTTAGAGTGTTTTATCACAATCCCTCCGGTTTCCTTCTCTTTTGCTTTGAATTCTTCCATATTCCCAGCTGACAAAAAAGGAAATATTTTATCACATCTTGAGACGAGAGAAACCGCATTAAACCGTCTAGTAGGAAACAAGAAGTCTTGGTCTTATAACATCAAAGAAGAAACATGATGGTTCTACTAATTGGATAAGCATTGAACACTCTGCATTTATGAAGATTACTTTAAACATTTTAATTAGAATCTGTTGAAACTAACTGGGAAACACAGTAACAAATTACACATTTTTTGGTTACACACTAAAACTTCTGTCTATCCCACAAATAAAACATTTGCCCTACACAAAACAACCTTTGTGTATCACAACAAAGTCACAATGTTGTAAAACAGCAGCATTAGACAAATGCCTGCAAAACAAATGTAAAAAAACCTCCCTTTATAAAACTGTGCAGTCTAACGTATGTGCAAAAGAAAAATAAAGAAAAAAAAACCAAGAGACAACCTCGTCTGGTGTGAAAAAAATTAGACGTGCACATTTATTTATATGTGTGTGTGTGTTTATGTGTCTATATATGAGTGTGTACATGTGTATGTATGTGCATGTGTTTATGTGTCTATATGTGACTGTGTACATGTGTAAGTATGTGTGTGCATGTGTTTATGTGTCTATATGTTAGTGTGTACATGTGTGCATGTGTTTATGTGTCTATGTGACTGTGTACATGAGCATGTGTTTGTGTCTATATGTGACTGTGTACATGTGTATCTATGTGTGTGCATGTATTTGTGTCTATATGTGAGTGTGTACATGTGTATGTATGTGCATGCATGTATTTGTGTCTATATGTGAGTGTGTACATGTGTATCTATATGCGTGCATGTGTTTATGCGTCTATATGTGAGTGTGTACATGTGTATGTATGTGCATGTTTATGTGTCTATATGTGACTGTGTACATGTGTATCTATGTGTGTGCATGTATTTGTGTCTATATGTGAGTGTGTACATGTGTATGTATGTGCGTGCATGTGTTTGTGTCTATATGTGAGTGTATGTATGTGCATGTGTTTATGTGTCTATATGTGACTGTGTACATGTGCATGTGTTTGTGTCTATATGTGACTGTGTATATGTGTATGTATGTGCGTGCATGTGTTTGTGTCTATATGTGAGTATGTACATGTGTATGTATGTGCATGTGTTGATGTGTCTATATGTGGCTGTGCACATGTGTATGTATGTGCGTGCATGTGTATATGTGTCTATATGTGAGTGTGTACATGTGTATGTATGTACATGTGTTTATGTGTCTATATGTGACTGTGTACATGTGCATATGTTTGTGTCTATATGTGACTGTGTACATGTGTATGTATGTGCGTGCATGTGTATATGTGTCTATATGTGAGTGTGTACATGTGTATTTGCGTGCATGTGTTTATGTGTCTATATGTGACTGTGTACATGTGTATGTATGTGCGTGCACATGTATATGTGTCTATATGTGAGTGTGTACATGTGTATGTATGTGCATGTGTTTATGTGTCTATATGTGTGTGTACATGTGTATGTATGTGCATGTGTTTATGTGTCTATATGTGAGTGTGTACATGTGTATATATGTGCATGTTTATGTGTCTATATTGACTGTGTACATGTGTATCTATGTGTGTGCATGTATTTGTGTCTATATGTGAGTGTGTACATGTGTATGCATGTGCGTGCATGTATTTGTGTCTATATGTGAGTGTGTACATGTGTATCTATGTGCGTGCATGTGTATATGTGTCTATATGTGAGTGTGTACATGTGTATGTATGTGCATGTGTTTGTGTGTCTATATGTGAGTGTGTACATGTGTATGTATGCGCATGTTTATGTGTCTATATGTGACTGTGTACATGTGTATGTATGTACATGTGTTTATGTGTCTATATGTGACTGTGTACATGTGTATGTATGTGTGTGCATGTGTATATGTGTCTATATGTGAGTGTGTACATGTGTATGTATGTACATGTGTATATGTGTCTATATGTGAGTGTACATGTGTATGTATGTGCATGTTTATGTGTCTATATGTGACTGTGTACATGTGTATCTATGTGCGCGCATGTATTTGTGTCTATATGTGAGTGTGTACTTGTGTATGTATGTGCATGTTTATGTGTCTATATGTATGTGCATGTTTATGTGACTGTGTACATGTGTATCTATGTGCGTGCATGTATTTTTGTCTATATGTGAGTGTGTACATGTATATCTATATGCGTGCATCTGTATATGTGTCTATATGTGAGTATGTACATGTGTATGTATGTGCATGTGTTTATGTGTCTATATGTGAGTGTGTACATGTGTATGTATGTGCATGTTTATGTGTCTATGTGTGACTGTGTACATGTGTATCTATGTGTGTGCATGTATTTGTGTCTATATGTGAGTGTGTACATGTGTATGTATGTATGTGCATGCATGTATTTGTGTCTATATGTGAGTGTGTACATGTGTATGTATGTGCGTGCATGTATTTGTGTCTATATGTGAGTGTGTACATGTGTATCTATGTGTGTGCATGTGTATATGTGTCTGTATGTGAGTGTGTACATGTGTATGTATGTGCATGTGTTTATGTGTCTATATGTGACTGTGTACATGTGTATGTATGTGTGTGCATGTGTTTATGTATGGTATGTGTGTGTTTATATGTGTGTACATGTGTATGACTGTGTATGTACAGTATGTGTCTGTATGTCAGTATGTGTGTGTTCATGTGTGTGTACATGTGTATTGACTGTGTATGTACAGTGTGTGCCTGTATGTGAGTATGTATGTGTTTATATGTGTGTACATGTGTATGTATAGTATGTGTCTGTATGTTAGTATGTGTGTGTTTATATGTGTGTACATGTGTGTACATGTGTATGACTGTGTATGTACAGTTTGTGTCTGTATGTGAGTATGTGTGTGTTTATATGTGAGTTAGTACATGTGTTTGTGCACATGTGTATGACTGTGTATGTATAGTATGTGTCTGTATGTTAGTATGTGTGTGTTTAAATGTGTGTACATGTGTATGACTGTGTATGTACAGTATGTGTCTGTATGTGAGTATGTGTGTGTTTATATGTGTGTACATGTGTATGATTGTGTATGTATAGTATGTGTCTGTATGTCAGTATGTGTGTGTTCATGTGTGTGTACATGTGTATTGACTGTGTATGTACAGTATGTGCCTGTATGTGAGTATGTATGTGTTTATATGTGTGTACATGTGTATGTGTATGTATAGTATGTGTCTGTATGTTAGTATGTGTGTGTTTAAATGTGTGTACATGTGTATGACTGTGTATGTACAGTATGTGTCTGTATGTGAGTATGTGTGTGTTTATATGTGTGTACATGTGTATGATTGTGTATGTATAGTATGTTTCTGTATGTCAGTATGTGTGTGTTCATGTGTGTGTACATGTGTATTGACTGTGTATGTACAGTATGTGCCTGTATGTGAGTATGTATGTGTTTATATGTGTGTACATGTGTATGTGTATGTATAGTATGTGTCTGTATGTTAGTATGTGTGTGTTTATATGTGTGTACATGTGTGTGTAAATGTGTATGACTGTGTATGTACAGTTTGTGTCTGTATGTGAGTATGTGTGTGTTTATATGTGAGTTAGTACATGTGTTTGTGCACATGTGTATGACTGTGTATGTATATTATGTGTCTGTATGTTAGTATGTGTGTGTTTAAATGTGTGTGCATGTGTATGACTGTGTATGTACAGTATGTGTCGGTATGTGAGTATGTATGTGTTTATATGTGTGTACATGTGTGTACATGTGTATGACTGTGTATGTACAGTATGTGTCTGTATGTGAGTATGCATGTGTTTATATGTATGTACATGTGTATGTGTGACATGTGTATGACTGTGTATGTACAGTTTATGTCTGTATGTATGTATGTGTTTCTATGTGTGTACATGTGTATGACTGTGTATGTACAGTATGTGCCTGTATGTGAGTATGTATGTGTCTATATGTATGTACATGTGTATGTGTGTACATGTGTATGACTGTGTTTGTACAGTATGTGTCTGTATGTGAGTATGCATGTGTCTATATGTATGTACATGTGTATGTGTGACATGTGTATGACTGTGTATGTACAGTTTATGTCTGTATGTATGTATGTGTTTATATGTGTGTACGTGTGTATGACTGTGTATGTACAGTATGTGTCTGTATGTGAGTATGCATGTGTCTATATGTATGTACATGTGTATGACTGTGTATGTTCAGTATGTGTCTGTATGTGAGTATGTGTGTGTTTATATGTGTGTACGTGTGTATGACTGTGTATGTACAGTATGTGCCTGTATGTGAGTATGCATGTGTCTATATGTATGTACATGTGTATGTGTGTACATGTGTATGACTGTGTATGTACAGTTTATGTCTGTATGTGAGTATGTGTGTGTTTATATGTGTGTACGTGTGTATGACTGTGTATGTACAGTATGTGCCTGTATGTGAGTATGCATGTGTCTATATGTATGTACATGTGTATGTGTGTACATGTGTATGACTGTGTATGTACAGTTTATGTCTGTATGTGAGTATGTATGTGTTTATATGTGTGTACGTGTGTATGACTGTGTATGTACAGTATGTGTCTGTATGTGAGTATGCATGTGTCTATATGTATGTACATGTGTATGTGTGTACATGTGTATGACTGTGTATGTACAGTATGTGTCTGTATGTGAGTATTCATGTGTCTATATGTATGTACATGTGTATGTGTGTACATGTGTATGACTGTGTATGTACAGTATGTGCCTGTATGTGAGTATGCATGTGTCTATATGTATGTACATGTGTATGTGTGTACATGTGTATGACTGTGTATGTACAGTTTATGTCTGTATGTGAGTATGTATGTGTTTATATGTGTGTATGTGTGTATGACTGTGTATGTACAGTATGTGTCTGTATGTGAGTATGCATGTGTCTATATGTATGTACATGTGTATGACTGTGTATGTACAGTTTATGTCTGTATGTGAGTATGTGTTTATATGTGTGTACATGTGTATGATTGTATGTACAGTATGTTTCTGTATGTGAGTATGTGTGTGTTTATATGTGTGTACATGTGTATGACTGTGTATGTACAGTTTATGTCTGTATGTGAGTATGTATGTGTTTATATGTGTGTACGTGTGTATGACTGTGTATGTACAGTATGTGCCTGTATGTGAGTATGCATGTGTCTATATGTATGTACATGTGTATGTGTGTACATGTGTATGACTGTGTATGTACAGTATGTGTCTGTATGTGAGTATGTGTGTGTTTATATGTGTGTACGTGTGTATGACTGTGTATGTACAGTATGTGCCTGTATGTGAGTATGCATGTGTCTATATGTATGTACATGTGTATGTGTGTACGTGTGTATGACTGTGTATGTACAGTATGTGTCTGTATGTGAGTATGCATGTGTCTATATGTATGTACATGTGTATGTGTGTACATGTGTATGACTGTGTATGTACAGTATGTGTCTGTATGTGAGTATGCATGTGTCTATATGTATGTACATGTGTATGTGTGTACATGTGTATGACTGTGTATGTACAGTTTATGTCTGTATGTATGTGTTTATATGTGTGACATGTGTATGACTGTGTATGTACAGTATGTGCCTGTATGTGAGTATGTGTGTGTTTATATGTGTGTACGTGTGTATGACTGTGTATGTACAGTATGTGCCTGTATGTGAGTATGCATGTGTCTATATGTATGTACATGTGTATGTGTGTACGTGTGTATGACTGTGTATGTACAGTATGTGCCTGTATGTGAGTATGCATGTGTCTATATGTATGTACATGTGTATGTATGTACATGTGTATGACTGTGTATGTACAGTATGTGTCTGTATGTGACTGTGTACATGCTTATATTAATCTGTGTTCTTTTGGTAAATAATTATCCCTTTATAAACAAGATGCACACCAGATTGTCTAGATTAAGATCCTGAGCATTAGAGACAAATAAGGCTGTAAACTAGCTGGGTAAGCAGAGGTGAGTCAGCTTGTGGCTCAGGTACTTGGAATTTTTTACACAGTAATATTTTTTACAGCCTCTGTGTCCCTTATATACCACGCCAGGCTCTTTATTGTACCTTATGCTGATGAATTACTTCATAACGCTCTCTGTCAGCCCAGAGTTAAAAGGAAGATTCCAATTACTGCATTAATCAGCCAATCCCACAGACAATGGGTCACAGCTCAGCATCTAAATGACTTTTTGCAGCATCCAATCTGACAACCTATTAAATTATAGCTGAAATTCTGGGTCACCCAGAGAGCTTAGTGCAACCCATCCAGCTGTGTGATGTACTTACTACAACCAGCAGAGGGAGTCCTATGCACACAGAATAGTACATCTCTCTCTATAGCAACGAGTGAGGTTTTCCCCAAAGGAATTGAACTAGCAAGTCAATAACGTATTGAAAACATGATAAATAAAATCAGTAAACCGAAAAATGTAAATAAGTGATCAGTGTCAACTTAGGTCATGATGTCACATGACCTAAGTATACGTACATAATAAATCCTTGGGAAATTGTAATGGCGCATGATCAGGAAAATCATATGATGATGTAATAATGTGAAACAATATAATTATAAACTGCATTTAAAGGGACGTGGAACACATTTTTTTCTTTAATTATTCAAACAGAGCATACACATTCAAACAGCTTTCCAGTTTACATGTATTATCCAATTTGCTAAGTTCTCTTGGTAATTTTTGTTGAAAAGCATACCTAGGTAGGCTCAGGAGCTGAGAGTTAGCTCTTTTCATTGACTTACTGATGTGTTCAGCTAGCTCCCAGTAGTGCTTTGCTGCTCCTTCAATAAAAGATACCAAGAAAATAAAGCAACATTGATAATGGAAGTAAATTGGAAAGTTGTTTTCCAATTTAAAACACGTTCTATCTAAATCCAAAAAAAAAAAATGTTGGGCTTCACAGCCCTTTAATTCTGTGTAACTATGGTGAAATGTAGTGTAAGCATTGTGTCACATTAATGTCATATGGTTAAAACAAAAGAGTTCTATAAATGAGTAACGTGTGACTGACATGGCCCAGAATAACATCCTGATGATTAAAAATGCGCCGGCATGAAAATAAATAATTTATTGTAATGTATTATGTATGTGACTATCACACCCAGAACCTACATAGACAGATAAACAGCTCTCAAGGTAAAATTTGCCTTTCTAAAATTATTAGACTGACCGCTTGGTACTAACCAGACATCTAGATAATCTCACTATTTCATCAGGTCCATAGTGAGAACTAGTATGTGATGTGTATCCCCCATATGAACAAATAATCAGCTAACAGAGTGAGTCTGTTATCACATGATAGGGAATATCATAGACAACCAATCACATACAGTATTTTACAAACATGAGTACACACCTCACATTTATTATATTGTTTCATGTAACAACACTGAAGAAATGACACTTTGCTACAATGTAAAGGAGTGAGTGTACACCATGTATTGCAGTGTAAATTTGCTGTCCCCTCAAAATAACTCAACACACAGCCATTAATGTCTAAACCGTTGGCAACAAAAGTGAGTACACACCTAAGTGGAAATGTCCAAATTGGACCCAATTAGCCCTTTTCCCTCCCCGGTGTCATGTGACTCGTTAGTGTTACAAGGTCTCAGGTGTGAATGGGGAACAGGTGTGTTAAATTTGGTGTTATCGTACTCACACTCTCTCATACTGGTCACTGGAAGTTCAACATGGCACCTCATGGCAAAGAACTCTCTGAGGATCTGAAAAAAATAATTGTAACTCACACTACATATAAGATGGCCTAGGCTATAAGAAGATTGCCAAGACCCTGAAACTGAGCTTCAGCACGGTGGGCAAGACCATACAGCAGTTTCACAGGACAGGTTTCCCCAGAACAGGCCTCGCCATGGTCGACCAAAGAAGTTGAGTGCACGTGCTCATCTCCAGAGGTTGTCTTTGGTAAATATACGTATGAGTGCTGCCAGCATTGCTGCAGAAGTTGAAGGGGTGGGGGGTCAGCCTGTCAGTGCTCAGACCATACGCCGCACACTGCATCAAATTGGTCTGCATGGCTGTCGTCCCAGAAAGAAGCCTCTACTAAAAGATGATGCACAAGAAACCCTGCAAACAGTTTGCTGAAGACAAGCAGACTAAGGACATGGATTACTGGAATAATGTCTTGTGGTCCGATGAGACCAAGATAAACTTATTTGGTTCAGATGGTGTCAAGCGTGTGTGGCGGCAACAAGGTGAGGAGTACAAAGACAAGTGTGCCTTGCCTACAGTCAAGCATAGTGGGTGGAGTGTCATGGTCTGGGCCTGCATGAGTGCTGCCGGCACTGGGGAGCTACAATTCATTGAGGGAACCATGAATGCCATTATGTACTGTGCCATACTGAAGCAGAGGATGATCCCCTCCCTTCGGAGACTGGGCTGCAGGGCAGTATTCCAACATGATAACGACCCCCAACACACCTCCAAGACGACCACTGCCTTTCTAAAGAAGCTGAGGGTAAAGGTGATGGACTGGCCAAGCATGTCTCCAGACCTAAACCCTATTAAGCATCTATGGGGCATCCTCAAACGGAAGGTGGGGGAGCGCAAGGTCTCTAACATCCACCATCTCCGTGATGTCGTCATGGAGGAGTGGAAGAGGACTCCGGTGGCAACCTGTGAAGCTCTGGTGAACTCCATGCCCAAGAGGGTTAAGGCAGTGCTGGAAAATAATGGTGGCTACATAAAATATTGACACTTTGGGCCCAATTTGGACATTTCCACTTAGGGGTGTACTCACTTTTGTTGCCAACGGTTTAGACATTAATGGCTGTGTGTTGAGTTATTTTGAGGGACAGCAAATTTACACTGTTATACAGGCTGTACACACACTACTTTACATTGTAGAAAAGTGTCATTTCTTCAGTGTTGTCACATGAAAAGATATAAAATATTTAGAAAAATGGGAGGGGCGTACTCATTTTTGTGAGATACTGAATGTATAACTAATCAGCTAACGGGGCGAGACAGTCATCACATTATAGGGAATATCATAGGAAATAGACCACCAATCACATATGAATAAATAATCAGCTAATGGGGTGAGACAGTCATTATATTATAGAGAATATCATAGGCAACCAATCACATATGTATAACTAATCAGCTAATGAGGGGAGACTGTCATCACATTATAGGGAATATCATAGGCAACCAATCACGTGTATAACTAATCAGCTAACAGGGTGAGACAGTCATCACATGATAGGGAATATCATAGGCAACCAATCACATATCTATAACTAATCAGCTAATGGGGTGAAACAGTCATTATATGATAGGGAATATAATAGGCAACCAATCACGTGTATAACTAATCAGCTAATAGGGTGAGATAGTCATCACATGATAGGGAATATCATAGGCAACCAATCACATATTTATAACTAAACAGCAAATGGGGTGATACAGTCATCACATGATAGGGAATATAATAGGCAACCAATCACGTGTATAACTAATCAGCTAATAGGGTGAGATAGTCATCACATGATAGGGAATATCATAGGCAACCAATCACATATGTATAACTAATCAGCTAACAGGGTGAGACAGTCATCACATGATAGGGAATATCATAGGCAACCAATCACATATTTATAACTAAACAGCAAATGGGGTGATACAGTCATCACATGATAGGGAATATCATAGGCAACCAATCACATATGTATAACTAATCAGCTAACGTGGGGAGACTGTCATCACATTATAGGGAATATCATAGGCAACCAATCACATATTTATAACTAAACAGCAAATGGGGTGATACAGTCATCACATGATAGGGAATATCATAGGCAACCAATCACATATGTATAACTAAACAGCTAATGGGGTGATACAGTCATCACATGATAGGGAATATCATAGGCAACCAATCACATATTTATAACTAAACAGCTAATGGGGTGATACAGTCATCACATGATAGGGAATATGTAAATGTAATTCTATCTGAGGCATAAAATAACTGGGGGTATTATATCCCTTTTACTGCTGGAATATATTATGTATAAATAAAATTTGACTTTAATGTCTTTATAATAATTTACAATACAAATACAATGTATATATTTATTTAAATTTTTTTTTATTTAAAACATATAGTTACTTTATTTTCACCTCCTTCTCTGTATTGTTAATGGAGTATAAAACTATGTCTAAAGAGTGAAAAGATGTGTCCCCCCTTTTGTATCAGTGATGGATGGCCTCTGTGTCGTGCTATCTGAATCTCATTTTGGTGAAAGCCTTCAGCTCCACGACACAGGGACACACACAGTAAATAGTCTATTACTGGGGCCCTTTGTGATCTAATTGCATTTCTTTCCTTGTTAGATGGCAATGAACATATCATCTATATCAGTAGGAGTCATTCAAATCAGAGATAATGCAGTTGTCTCTGCTGGGGTGGGTGCACTCTCGTCTGCAGACATCTGCAAAGGGATGGAGGCTTTACATGCACTAAAGCTTGCACGCTCTCCCCAAGATGAGCTAACCCCTGGGACTGACACATTTGGCCAAACAGATAGACAGAATGACAGAAATATAGATATATTGATAATAGATAGACAAATAAATAGATCGATAGATTTAAAGATAGAAAGTAGATAGATAGATTTAAAGATAGAAAGTAGATAGATAGATTTAAAGATAGAAAGTAGATAGATAGATTTAAAGATAGAAAGTAGATAGATAGATAGATTTAAAGATAGAAAGTAGATAGATAGATAGATAGATAGATAGATAGATAGATAGATAGATAGATTTAAAGATAGAAAGTAGATAGATAGATAGATTTAAAGATAGAAAGTAGATAGATAGATAGATTTAAAGATAGAAAGTAGATAGATAGATAGATTTAAAGATAGAAAGTAGATAGATAGATAGATTTAAAGATAGAAAGTAGATAAATAGATAGATAAATAATTAAGACAGAAAGATAACTAGGTGTAGATAGATTAGACAGATGGATATAAAAAAAAATTCAGGAACACAAATGTTTTACTACAGAAAAAAAATCTAGAAATTGTGTATGTTTGAGACATAAAGATGTAATTTTAGAAACATAAACTCCAATACTGAGCACAACAACAAACTATATGCACTTCTCATCAGCACCGTGCTCACTATAAATCTGTCCTGTGCCATCTGACTACTATCTGGCACCTGATTGGCTCACCTCAGTATCTTGTCCGGAACCCATATTAGTGAAAATGTAGTTCTTCTGGCTACAACTGAGTTGTCATCTAAGCAGAAGAGGACTACAGCTCCCTAGATGAGAAGCTATACAGCCAATCATATGGCAGAGTTACTAATCCCACATTTCAGACTTCCTGTTTTGTAGGTCCCCCTCTCAGGAGTCACTGACTGCAAGACGGGCCCCTAAGCACCTGCCTACTTAGCCTGATGGGGAATGCACCCCTGCCACTAAGCATACTCAGGTTGCTGTGTGCACCATTTAACACTCACTCTGCAAACTATGGAATTTTCAATGTTGTGTTTAAGGCACAATAAAGTTATTTAATATAAGCAGGATATATGTCACCCATTAAACAATGAATACCACATGGCCTGTGTATAAGCTAAACATTTAATAAAGCAACTAAACTATAGATTTGTTAGTAATATTTGAATGTTTAAACAGTATAGAGACACACTCATTGAAAAGCCTAAATATGTTTAGCTTGTCTTCTCCGCTGTGGCCAGTTAGGGACAAATATAACCGAGCTCTTGCACTGATTAATCATTATATAGCATGTTGCAGGGTAATAGGGTCTTAAGCTTAACGTTGCCATGTCTGCTCCTGTATCTCCACAACATACTCAGGTATAGATGGTTACACAGCAGCATCAGGGGTTGAATTATACATTAAAAAGAAATGTATTTGCAGTGAGGTGATGAGCAAAAGATTATACAGGTAGAAAACCCTTTAACCAAACCTGGGACAGGAAAAGGTTTGGATTTCAGAACAGTTTGGATTTTGGAATATTTGCATCTTTAAAATGGGACAGTTTCGAGGGGGGATGGAACCAACTGTAAACACCAATATCTTATGTCATTAGACGACATTTACAGTACTATAATCAGAAAGGTAATATTTGTTGTTTTAAATATATACAGAATATTATTTGCATTTTAGAACACAAAAATCAAATCAAACCAAAGACACAGGCAGAGAAGATTGTGACCTACAGGCTGGGAAAATAGGATTTTTTGAACATTTTATTAAAAAAAAAAAATATTAACTAAAAAGTTTCAAATTGAGTTTGGATTTTGGAATTTCGGATTGGGGTTTTATACCTATAATAGGATAAGTAAATACATCACTTCCTTTTAGAAATGACCATTTATTGGCCCTTTAATTTTACGTTCTTTCAGTTTGAATATACAATATTTATGAGCTTATGACTGTTTGTACGCACAAGGCTCCGGGCTTGTTTAGTAACATAAATTATGAAAACAAATAGTATAACAACTAACGACTCTCGACAGCACAGCTCCTTCATACAGTGTAATGCAAGAGTCCCTAGGGCTTATGCGCAGGTCTTCTGTACATTTTATGCGTGTGGTTTTTATTTTTATCTTTTAATCAAATAAATATATTTTTGACACATTTAAAACATTTTCTTTTGGATTTCTATGTGTCTATAATATGTATGATTTGGAAAAAGTAGAAATAGTAAATAAAGAAAAGCTTTAAAATACATTAAACTAGTGTTAAAGCCCGTTTACAAGCGTCAAAATGTCCCTCTCCAAGATCCTTACCTTGCTCCACTCTAGGATCTCCCTGTACCTCCTTCTCCCCCTCCCTGCCTCTCTTAGTATACATATTTTCTGTAGTGTAGCGGTGCCACCCACTCCCGCCCCCCTCCAGCGACGGGCCACCCACCTTCCTCCCTCCTAACCCTTCAAAGATCGGCACCACTGCTGCCCGATGCAGAGAGGGACACAGAGTGTCTCTCTCTGCTTCGGTACCTCTGCAAGACTATTTCTGCACTGCCCCACTCGTGGGGCATGCAGAAATAGCGCAATCTCGCTACTCTTAGCGAGATCACGCAGAGAAAAGGCCCAGGACAGCAGCAACGCTGGTCCTTAAAGGCTAAATGACCAGCGCCGTCCTCACGCTCGTCTCGTGCCATCTCTACTGCGCATCAGCGCTGGTCGTTAAGGGGTTAAGGCCAGGTATGTTTGTCATGCGCTGCAGTCTCTACTACGCATGACTTCCTCGGACAAACATACCTTGCCT